>NW_027513059.1:0-283178 GCF_048772815.1 Callospermophilus lateralis
ATAATAAATTTCGATTGGCATATATATCGCTACCTTTTAATGTCTGTGTGTGTGTGTGTGTGTGTGTGTGTGTGTATATATATATATATATACACACACTCTCCAGATTTTTCAGAATATAAAATATATGTGTCTTATTATACAATCCCTAAATGCATTCATATTCATGTATGTGGATTTATAATCAAATGTTCACAAAATTATTCTCAGAAATATTCATCCACCTCAAATACATATTGTTTCCTAGTACTGAAATCTAAATTCAGTGAATGGTGCATAGAAGTCCTAATTTTTCTACAGTATCTGACCCACTTTAACATCAATGCAAGTAGATTACTATGGTACATGATGTGTATTATGACATTCATTTTTATTCAACAATGTTACATGACTATTTCTTCAGTTTATGCACATCATAGGATATATATTTCATTCACAAGTTTTCAAATTTATAGGCATTTGTTTCACTTTCTATCACTTCCTGCTTCAGTACACATGTATTCCTCCATGTTTTTTGTCTGGTCTTTTCATGAGACTACTTTTCATTTTAGATTTCAATAATCGCTTTTGAAGCAAACCTCACACACTCTTCATGACAAACCATAACCTTAATATTACCATTAGATCTATAAATGGTTGTAATGAATGTATGTATATCAATATAAGATTTCCTGTATATTTTCAGATATCAATTCAATCCATAATTTAAAGTTGGAACCAGTTATATTATTTATTCACAGTATGGTCAATTCATTCATTTTATCTATAATTGTAGACACAGGGTAGACCTATTTGTACACCCAATACTAATTTATACATCTTCAAAATATTGACCACAGAATTGGTGGAAGAAATACTCATGTCACCTGATCTACATATACACTTTATCACAGTAATATTCTGGACACAAAATGCAAAGTTCACACTTATGATTGTACCAAAACCTAAATGGAAAGTGAGCATGGATTACTAAAAACATCCAAGTCCAGATTGCCTAATGCTCTCAAATGTTAATCCTATTGGTGCTAAATATTTGTTTTTTTCTAAGATTGTATATTCAACATCTACCATGTTGAAAATGTCTAATCCTATCAATCAATTTATACTTTGCCTGATTTCTTCATGTCTCTATTGATATCTGCTTCCCTATATATTTTCCCTAGTTAATCATTGTGACTGACTCATCACATGTTCTGACATTTGCATTCATTCTCTACGAGAAACCCTATTGCTAAAGAACTTTTGGACCAAATCCTATACTCACTCTTCTTCCTAAACCTACTGACTATCTTTCCAATCCTACCGACTACCCTTTTTAAGTGGATGTTTTCTTCTACATTCAATCATCCAATTTACAAGGTCCTATGCCATTGTTTATCGATTTTTCTGAGACATCTGTGCAGAAGGTATTTCAAAGCTAAGTATCCCAATCAAGGACCCAATGCTCTTCTGGGCTTCAAATCTTACCTAGACTTCTGTATTCATACTTATATTTCACCTGTATATTCTTGTAAATATCACAGGTTCCCAATGCCATTATTCATCATGCAGAATGATTCCTAACCCAAATCGAACCTGTTATTACCCTAACCATACACTGTTCCCTCAATCTAACTTTACAGAAAAGCAGGGACAGAGTTGGTCTTACAATCAGGAGTGTAGGGGATCTTCCACCTGCTGAGAACCTCAAAGGTCAATACAGAAATGATCCATGGAGAAGATGTAGGCAGCAATGAAGGACCTGAGGGAGGAAAAGTCAACTTCCATCGCAAACAACCTGGTCAGGGTGAAGGGATGTGTCTGAATCAGCCTCTTTCATCTTAATGTAGAGAAGATGGACCAAACCAAGCCTGTGTGGAGAGCTGTGCCCAGGTGCCTATGGTTGATATACCATTCTAACTTGTGAAAATGTCACAGCAAGTAGGTGCACCCTCCATCTCATGGGACCCTTGGAAGCAACTGTTAGGACAAAGTGGTTGCCAAGGCAGTGACTTCATTCACTTCCTGAAGGAAGTTACCTCACATAACTTCCTTGGTGATGGAACTCTCTAAACTTGGGATTCAAGAAGCCAGGCAACCACAGCCAGTTCCAGTCCCAGTTCCAGTGGTCTCACTTGTTTGGGTAAACCAAGGACAGAGTCAGTCTTTCTTGGTACCTAGTTATGTGAGGATGGCCAAATGCTAGGAAAGCTAAGAAGAGGGGCCTTTCCTGAGAAAGAAGGTAGTGGCTCACCAGTGACTTTTGACAACTTCACAGAGTTGGCCAAGGAGACCAGAACTGAGACAGCACAGTGCATTTCGTGGAAATATAGTATGTCCCACCCATCATAGGACACTCCGGATAGTCACAGACCTACTTTGGGAAAGGTGGTGTCTTTTTGAGTGTGGGTGTGAGTTTGTGGTTTTGTCTCATGTTCTGAGAATATGTAGGAAAGGCGATTTGTTTGGTTTGGAGAGGACTGTATCTAGTATGTCCTCTGGCAAGGTGAGTGTTTCTATTACTGTGTATCCCACTCTCTCCGTGGTCTTAGTATTAGAAAAAGAATGCATCATGGATGTGTTCTGTCTAGTAGAAAGCTTCCCAGCATTCATACTGCCAATTTATGAATGGACTGCGACTAGCCTTATCAATGGGCAAAACCTACTATCTTTCTAAGTTCCTGTTTTCTTCCTGAATTCCGGACACTCTCCAGAATAGGCTCAAAGTTTTGTGTCCAAGCTATGTAGCACCTCCAAGCTCTGTCACATGGCCATGTACTGGATAGCTGAAGGGAAGTGGAGCATGTCAGAAAACTCAGATATCAGGAAACTCAGATACCAGGAAAGTCTCAGTGGAGAAACCCTGCTTTGGGCCATTTGCTTACCTATTTTTCTGTTGCCCTGAATGTAAGGAAAGTCTTTGGCTCAGGCCACCCCTTTGTGAAGCCTGAAGAAAACAGTATTCAAATGGAAATGAGTGGGCATCACCTGTGGCTCTTCGCTTAATTGCTTTGGAAATGGATGTGTTGAATCAGCCTCTTGGCGCTCGGTGAAGCTTGGGCTTAGATTGTCAGCTCCTGATGGATCTAAAGAAATATCCCATGTGTGCATCCATAAACAAAATTCAAAAAGATCAGTCATTGTGGATGAAGTCTCTCACCTTCCTCTGTTAGGTTCCTGACCTCCATCAAGTGTGACTATTGACCCTTGAGTAAAATGAGTTTTTCAAAGCCCTGCAGATGTGCTAGTGTTGTCTCATGACTACAAACCACATAAGAATCTATACCTGACAGTCAGTAGGCCTCAAATAGTAGAAGCAGAGCAGTATTAATGGCAGGCCTATTTGATCACTCCTGGTTGACAGGAAGAGTGTGCAGGCCACACTTACTTTAGGCAAATGAGGGGCAAAGAAGCTTATATTGGACACTGTCTTGAGCTGCGCCACTTATGGAAACCTCTAGCCAGAAGTTATGATGAATATCTATATGGAAGAAAATGAGGGCCATGTGGGAGTGTTTTGGTTATAATTGTGGTCATTTTTGTGGCAGTTGGAAGAGATGACTGGGTCCACCAGGGCTTCACTCTTGGGTGATTCCCCTTATAGACTGAGTTCTGGAACTGACCTCAGAGTAGTATTGCCATGAATTGAGTTGGGATTTTAGGAGGCCACGCATGAGATTCACCCTTGGAATCTGAAATCTAGTCCCAGGTTGGTTTTCCACAGAGCACTGTGAATCTCAGCCAGGATATCACATGATTTTATTATGAAAAACATGGAAGCCATATTTGAGAGTCAAAACACACATGGACCTCACATTGTACAGTTCAATGGGCCTGGCTTCATGTGACCTTTTGGCCACTCTTTGGGAAGCCTTTCCTGTGAGTGTTGTCCAGAGATTTCATTGAAATGAACTTCCTCACCATTTAGTGGTTCCTGAATGAATTGAAACCCACAGTGCCTCCAACTTCATCCTTGAAAAATGGCTAGATGAATACCATCAAATTTTTGAAATTCCCATGACCAGGTGGCACTGGAGAAACTTTGGATGTCCTGTTGCTGATCATGAGTATACAATACAGTGCCTTGATTGACTGGGTTTCATGAAAATGTTGAAGAACAGTGATGCCAGTAAGTTGGAGCCTCCTGAGTAGTGGGCCTAGAGTAGTGGTGTGCAGGTGTGTGATAAAACATCTGTGGTGGAGTCATGTGGACCTTCCATTGGCTTCCAAATAGCTTGTGACTGACATAGTGTAGCCAGCAGACCCTTATATGTAAATGCATCCTGTTATATGGAGAGTTTTCAGGGCAATGTTCAGAATCAGGTTGCTATGGTCAAGGGGCCAAGCTATGTGGGATAAAGGCCTGGTTGGTGCATTCTCTTGCAGACCCTGACACACCACACGTGACAGAACTCCCTCTAGCACTTTGTCCCAGTTGAAATATTTGTATTTCACGAAGCAAATACCAAACTCCCAGTACAGCAGCAAGAAACACCACGAAAATTGGAGGATGATCAAATCGTTTCACAGTCCTCACAGGGAGACACATAGCCCCCAGTGGCCACAGTTTACCTACAAAGAGAGAATTCAGCACTGCTGTCTCATGTTCATTGGAAAATAAGAAACAAGATCCTTCACGTCACATAGATGCAGATCCAGCTTTAATTGTCTCACCACAAATGAAGATTAAGCTCCTGACAACAACATATATTTCAAGTGCCCAACCTCAGAGGCAGTTTCTCAAGAAGTCTTTAGGCCAGCAAAGCTCCATTTTTGTGGAGGGTTTACCCTGTCCATTACTTTTGTAAACTCCTCTACCACCTCCAAGTTTGTGAACAACTGAGCATATTGCATTCCATATATATATGCACAGATTTTCGAACTCTTCTCCTGTAATTGTGTCTTACTTGGGGCAAAGGTAATGTCAAGGCATTGTTCTGGATAAGAGTGGGAAGATTTTTCAAAGCACATAATTACATACACATTGGATACCTTTTCCAATTTTCCATTGGAAATACTGAATCCCTGACACTAACCCTTAGCCTACTAGACTCTGACTACTTATCCTAATATGATGGAGAATAATAATCCAAACAGAATAGAAATACAAGCAGTTCAGAGGAGGCATGGTGTATAGTTGAATTTGCCTTTTGCATTATGTAGTGTAGGAGTTATAAATCTAGTCAACTTTTGTAGAAATTGTTCTCCATGTGTTTTTAAAGTTAAAAAATATGTGAATTCCTGTCTCCCTTTCTCTGTAGCCTATTTGCACATGTATTTTTATATGCACATATAGAATCCTACAAGGTACAACACGTACATTCTTGTGAGGTGGTTGACTTGGCAGATACACATTGTGAGAAGAGATCACTTCTCCTAAATGCTGTTGGAAGTTAAAATTCGAACTCTGTGTGAGCTTCCTAGTTTAACAACATTATACATAAATCCATGTTCAGTAAAATGAATATTTTTGAATCTGTGGATGATATATATTTCATGGTGAATTTCAATTGGCATATATATTGCTAATTTTTAATGTCTGTGTGCATGTGTGTGTGTATGTGTGTGTGTGTGTGTGTGTATATATATATATATATATATATATATATATATATATATATATACAAACTTTCCAGATTTTTCAAAATATGAAATACATGTGTCTTTTTATACATTTCCTAAATTCATTCATATTCATATATGTGAATTTATAATCAACTTTTCACAAGATTATCGTCAGAAATATTCATCCACCTGAAATATGTATTTGTTTCCTAGTACTGAAAACTATCTTCAGTGAATGGTGCCTACAAATCCTAAAATTAATACAGTAACTGACCCAGGTTAACATCAATGCAAATTGATTCCTATGGGACATGATGTGTATTTTGACGTTCATTTTTATTCAAAACTGGTACATTACTATTTCTTCAGTTTATGCACATAATAGGATATATATTTCATCCACAAGTTCGCTAATTTAGAGGCATTTGTTTCACTTTCAATCACTTCCTGCTTCAGAACACATGTATATTTTCATGGTTCTTGACTGGTCTTTTCATGAGACTTCTTTCGAAACACATTATTTTTGATTTCCATAATCACTTTTGAAGAAAAACTCACACACCTTTCATGATAAACCATAACCTTAATTTTACTATTAGATGTATAACTAGTTGGAATGAATGTATGTATATCAATATAAGATTTCTTATATATTTTAAGATATGAATCCAATGCATTATTTAAAGTGGACCAGTTATATTATTTATTAACAGTATGGTCTATTCATGCATTAGCTCTATATTCATAGACACAAGGTACACCTCTTTGTACCCCCAATACTAACTTATTAATCTTCAAAATATTGCTCCCAGAAATGATGGAAAAATTACTCATGTCACCTGATCTACATATACATTATATCACAGTAATATTCTGCAGACAAAATGCAAGGTTCACACTTATTATTGTACCAAAGCCTAAATTGAAAATGAACATGGATTACTAAACACAGCCATGTCCAGGTTGCCTAATGCTCTCAAATATCAATCCAATTAGTGACTACATATTGGTTTCTTCCTAAGATCATATATTCAAATTCAACCCTGTTGAAAATGTCTAATCCTATCACCCACTTTATATTTTGCCTTATTTCATAATATCTCTATTGATATCTGTTTTCCTACATATTTTCTCCGGTTCACTATTGTGACTGACTCTTCACGTGGGCTAACATTTACATTCACACTCTAAACAAAATCCTATTGATAAAGAATATTTTTTTTCCAAAACCTATACTCATTCTTCTTCCTAAACCTAACAACTATCTTCCTAATCCTACCGACTATCCCATTTTGACTGAATGTTCTTTTCTACACCCAATCATCAAAGTAAACACTGGGCGAGCTTCGGAGGAAGAGACCACCAAAAGACTATCTCATGCAACAGCAAAGGGTTTATAGGGGGTCAGCATGCAGGGGATCGGAGCTCACTTGAATAGAGCAGAGAGCCCTGAGAAGAGCTTAAGCAGAGCTTATATACTTTTTTTGGGGAGGGCAGGGAGTGAAGTTTATTGATGGGTGAGGGAGAGTGGGCGGTTTGCATTCAACCGGGTGAGGGAGTACATTCTGCAGTTTGGCATTTGGGGACAGGACATTCTGGGAACAAGATTAGCAAACACTTCTCAAGATTTCAACAGTGTTTTGTTAAGCATACAGAAAAAAAAGTGACAAGTACCTATTTTATTAATCTTTCATTCCCCACTTCTTCTTCTAGCTACTTTTAATCATAAAAGTGATCATTGTGGGGTGTCACATTCTATGTCTGCTAGTGGGGTATTACCATGAGTTTAACTTGTCCAATTTGAGCTTAGAGAAAAGAAATTACACGGTTGAGCAAACAGGATTTTATAGTTAGCAATAATATGGAGATTATTATCGGACAGGCCAGGGTTGATAAAAAAGTAGTCAAACAGAGGGACTATGTGAACCAAGACTCAAACCACTTTTTTTGGTCCTCTCACTCTCTCATTGACACTCTTCATGGTGTCTTTTTAATTTAATCATATTTTTTTTTACAACTCCATTATGCTCGGAATAAACACAACATTCTTCCCAGGAAGTGACAAATACCTATTTTATTAACCTTTCACTTCCGACTATCCCTTTTTGACTGGATGTTCTCTTCGACATTCAATCATCCAAGGTACAAGGTCCTATGCCATTGTATATTGATTAATCTGACAAATCTGTGCAGAACCTAATTCAAATCTAAGTATTCCAATCAAGGGCAAAATGCTCTTTTGGGCTTCAAATCTTACCTAGACTTCTGTTTTCATACATATATTTCACCTATATATTCTCATACATATCGCAGGTTCCCAATACCATTATTCATCCAGCAGAATTATTCCTAACCCAAATCACACATGTTATTAACGCTAACCATACACTGTTCCCTCAATCTAACATTACAGAACATCAGGGACAGAGTTGGTCTTACAATACAGGAATGTAGTGGATCTTCCACCTGCTGAAAACCTCAAAGGTCCATGCAGAAATGATCCCTGGAGAACATGTAGGCAACTATGAAGAACGTGAGAGAGCAAAAGTCATCTTCCATGGAAAACAACCTGGTAAGGATGAAGGGTTGTGTCTCATTCACCCTCTCTCCTTAATGTAGAAAAGATGGACCAACAAAGGCCTTTGAGGAGAGCTGTTCCCGGGTTCCTATGGTTGAGATACCAATCTAACTTGTGAAAGTGTCAGAGGAAGTATGGAAGCAACTGTTCGGAAAAAGTGGTTGCTAAGGCAGTGACCTCATTCAGTTTCTGAAGGAAGTGACCTCACCTCACTTCCTTGGTGATGGAACTCTCTGAACTTGGGATCCAGGAAGCCAGCCATCCAGAACCAGTCCCAGTCCCAGTACAGTGGGATCACTTGTTTGGATTTACCAAGGACAGAGTAAGTCTTTTTTGGTACCTACTGATATGAGGATGGCCAAATTCCAGGAAATTTTGAAGACGGGCCTTTCCAGAGAAAGCAAGAAGTGGCTCACCGCGGGCCCCTGATATTTCACAGAGTTGGCCATGGAGACCAGATCTGAGACAGGACAGGCCATTTCTGGGGAACATAGTATGGCCCACCAGTCAGAGGACACTCTGGATAGTCACAGACTTACTTTGGGGAAGGAGGTGCCTTTTTCAGTGTGGGTGTGAGTTTGTGGTTTTGTCTTATGTTCTGAGAATAGGTAGGAAAGGCGGCTTGGTTGGTTTGGGGTGGAATGTTTCTAGAAAGTCTTTTGACAAGGCGAGTGTTTCTATGTCTGTGTATCCCACTGTGTCCGTGGTTGTAGACATTAGAAAAGAGAATGCATCAATGGATGTGTCCTGTCTAGTAGAAAGCTTCCCAGCATTCATCCTACCCATTTTAGGAATGGACTGCAGGTTGCCTTATCGATGGACAACATGTACTGTCTTCCTAAGTTCCTGTTTTCTTCCTGAATTCTGGCCACTCTCCACAATAGGCTCATGGTTTTGTGTCCAAAATATGTACCACCTCCAAACTCTGTGACGTGGCCATGTAATCCATAGCTGAAGGGAATGGCAAGCATCTCAGAAAACTCAGATATCAGTGTGACCAGGAAAGTCTCAGTAGAGAAACCCTGCTTAGGGCCTTTTGCTTACCTATTGTTCTGTTGCCCTGAATGTCAGGAAGGTCTTTGCCTCAGGCCACCCTTTGTGAAGCCTGAAGAAAACAGTTTTAAAATGGAAAGGAATGGGCATCACCAGTGGCTCTTTGCTTAATTACTTTGGAAAGGGATGTGTCTGAATCAGCCTCTTGGCCCTGTGTGAGGCTGTGGCTTAGATTATCAGCATCGGATGGATCTAAAGAAAGAACCAATGTGTGCATCCAAAACCAAAATGGCAAAAAATCAGTCATTGTGGGTGAAGTCTCTTGCCTTCCTGTGTTTGGTTCTTGACCTCCATCAAGGGAGTATTGGGATTTTTTGTGTCAAATGAGTTCTTCCAATCCCTGCAAAGGTGCTTGGGTTTAATAATGACTCCAAATCACATACTATACCTGATAGTCAGTAGGCCTCAAATTGGAGAAGTAGAGCAGTATTAATGGCAGAACTATGTGATCAATCCTGGTTCACAGGAAGGGTGTCCAGGCCACCCTGAATTTAGGTAAATGAGGAGAAGGGAGCTTATTATGGACACTCTATTGGGCTGTGCCATTTAAGGAAACCTCCAGCCAGAGATTATGATGAGTGACTATATGGAAGTAGATGAGGGCCATGTGGGATTTTTTTGATTTTAATTGTGGTAACTTGTGTGGCTTTTGGAAGAGATGACTGTGTTCACCTGGGCTTTAACACTGGCGTGATTCTCCTAGAAGACTGAGTTCTGTAACTGACTTCAGAGTAGTAATTGCTTTGGAAATGGATATGTTTTAATCAGCCTCTTGGCCCTGTTTGAGGCTGTGGCTTAGATTATCAGCACCAGATGGATCTAAAGAAAGATCCCTTGTGTGCATCCAAAACCAAAATGGCCAAAAGAGCAGTAATTGTCTATGAACTCTCTCGCCTTCCTCTGTAAGGTTCTGAAAGAATAAAAGAAATTGAAATTGAAATGTAAAGAACCAGGTTTTGTAAAGTTTCCAAGCTGCACTCAGCACCTGAAATTTCTGTGGCAGTTAAGACAATTCCCGGATTTGCACATTAGATGTGTGTTGAAATCTTCCCTGAGGACCTAGTTACTTAACAGCCCCTTCCCAGAAACCATGCAGCTCACCACGTATACATCACAGTGCATCCACCAATCAATTTAAATGTATACCCCTTCTTACGGCTGACCAATCACCCCCTGCCCAACCTGTTCCCGCCAATGAATGTGCTAATCATGTTTTAGAGTTGTTATTTGATTTTCCCGCGGTATATGATGATTTGCTAAAGAGGCTATGATGTATGTAAAGTCCCTGCCCTCTCTAAAGAATGTATATAAACTCCACTCAAGTGGTTCTCGGGGCTCTTTGTTCTTTGTTCCTCTGAAGTGAGCCCTGAGCTCCAGCACGCTATACCCCCAATAAACCCTTTGGTGTTGCATGAGAAAGCCTGTTGGTGGTCTTTTCCTCCGATGTTCGCCCCACCTTTTCATCTGGAGGTCCCAGGTGAGATATCCGGAGCAGCGGATGAAAGACCCCAAGGGACTCCTCTCGGGGTAAGAAAGGCGCCTCTTTCTGGTTTCGGGTTTCAGGTTAGGGCTTGGCAAAGTGGCTGTCGGTGAAGAGCATTAGCTCTCTCTGACAGTGGGTGGCAGACATGTCACAGAGCTACTGGCCACGTCCCTGGGGGACACTCCAGAGGACGAGGGAAATCAAGGAATATTAGTTTCCTCAACTCGGTTATATTTTGCTTCAGGATTCGGTTTGCCAGCCCATCAGGTTTTGCTGGCTACACAGTTTTGTTCATTGTCCCGAACTCATGTTGAGTTTACTGTCTGTCTTTATTGTCTAACCCATCAGGTTTTGCCAGTTACTGAGTTCTAATATTTGTCTTGGACCCATGTTAAACGTTTACTGTTTGTCTTTGTTTGTGTTGCGTTTGTGTCTTCACTGTCTCTTTTTGAGTAACTCCCATTATGGGACAAAGCACTTTCACGCTTCTGTCCCTGACCCTTGATCATTGGACTTATGTCCGCTCAAGGGCCAAGAATCATTATTTTTCAGTTAAATGTCAGACCTGGCAGACTCTCTGTGCTTCAGAATTGCCCATCCTCAAAGTCGGGTGGCCCCCAGAAGGATCCTTCTACTTCAATCTAATCCAAAAAGTCAGAGATATTGTCTTTCAGCCGGGACCACGTGGCCACCCAGATCAACAGCCATATACCCCTTCCCCAGGATCCTATCATTCAAACCTTCCGTTCCCTCCCCATCTTCCCCCCATTCTTCCTGAGTCACAAGACTGGACAATCCTCCCCCTCCTTATCCTCTGCCCTCGCTCCCCAACCCCCAACACATTCCAGATGATTCTCCCGCCACTGACTCAGCCTCTCCGCCACTAGAGGCAATTGGGCCAGACCCAAGCCCTCCAAGGGACTTCTCCGCAGCAGCAGTAGCCCCTTCTTTTCTGGTGGAAGCTGGGCCACCTAAAGAAACCCGCCAGCTACGGAAAATAGAAAACTCAGAAGCCACTGTGATGCTCCCTCTTCATCCTTATGGGCCCATGAACCGACCAAACTGGGATCCCATCACCTTTGAAGGTTGGTAGCATCTTTCCACTTATCACAGGGCTCTAATGGCGGGGCTCCGAGTGGCCGCCAGAGGGCCGACTAATTTGGCCATGGTAAGAGAGATAATCCAAGGTCCTAATGAGTCTCCCTCTATGATTCTGGAGAGAATTATGGAAGCATATAGGAAATATACTTCTTTTGATCCTCAGGCAGAGGACGAAAAAACATGTGTTGCAATGGCCTTTATCCAGTTTTGATTCTGACTCCTTAATGTGTTCGACTACATGATTGGTTGCCTTAGGTGGCGTAATCAGGGTGCGGCCAACAGTCATCCACCCTGTGGGTCTTGCTGAGGTTGTCCGAGCATAGAGAGCAAACTCAACATAGCCCCAACGTTTCGCCTTGGGGTCAGGTATATCTGAAGTATACGATCCATTGTTATCGGATGAAGAGCCTTTATGCCACTTTAGGTAACTAGAAGTCAACCCTTCAGAGTAGCCAAGTGAGTGGTAAGAACAGCTACCACGTTCATCATGGAACCTGCATGACCAATAGGGACACCCATTATATATCTCCGGCCACCAATGACAATAGTCTTTGGTTTGATTAAAAAGGAAGCAAATGAAAGGCCAGTTCCAGCTACCAGGGACGAAGGTCCTTGAAGGTGACAATTTTAGGGAAATAGAGGTGCAGTTGTGGATGAAGCAAGTAGTTGCATCCACTGCGCGGACCTTCTGCATGCCATGTTCTGAGTATCGTTCCTGAAGAGTGAATAAATACATGGTAGGTTAGGAGGGTAAAGACAAGTCCCAACAGAGCACAGAAAAAAAGCAGAGCACAAAAAACAAGCAGTTAGAGAAGACTAGGGTGTTGGGAGAGCTCATTGTGCCTTCTTTAAGAGGAATTGGGCTGCAGGGAACACCGTGTGAGCCGCAACTTAAATGGGTGAGATGGGTGTGGAGAGCAGGATTAAAGGGGAGCTTCAGGAGGTGATTCTTGGAGTTCCTCTGGCATGGTCCTGTCGTCAGCAGGTGGGGCCTCCTGGTGATATGGTTTCAACCTAGAAATGGGAATCCAGGGAGTGAGACGGTTGTCTGGTAAGGAGAGTTTGGCGGCGGTGGGGGTACAGAGAATGAAAGGATAGGGGCTTTCCCATTTTGGTGCAAGAGTCCCTTTCTCCTCTGGGGTATTATAATAGACTAGACTCCCAGGTGTTAAGGGAGGAGTGTTTGGAGTGGAGACTGGGTCCGGAAGAAGCCAGTTCTGACATTTCCAGTGTTCAGAGCGGAGATGAAACAAGAGAGGCAAAGACAAATCTCGGGTGAGAGGTCCTTGTGAAGTGACCAACCCAGAGGGTATAAGAGGTCTTCCATACATTATCTCAAAGGGAGACAGTAAAGATGGTTTCTTAGGGAGAGCTCTGATTCGAAGCAAAGCAAAGGGAAGGATTTTGACCCAGTCTAAGTTTAATTCCATTGTCAATTTGGTAAGGACTTCCTTCAGAGTATGATTTACCCTTTCCACTTTCCCTGAAGCCTGGGGGTAATATGGACAGTGGAAATGCCACTTGAAGGAGAGGGCTTGAGAGACCTTTTGTGTGATCCTAGAAATAATCTCAGGGCCATTGTCATATTGTAGGGAAGTGGGCATACAAAACCTAGGGATGATGTCTGTCAGTTAGATTGAAGCTACAGTGGAAGCCTTTTTATTGGAAGTGGGAAATGCCTCAACCCAAACAGAGAAAGTGTCCACAAAGACAAGGAGGTATTTAGTGTGCCATACTGTGGGCATGTTGGTGAAGTCTACTTGCCAGTCAGCAATGGGAATGTGTCCCTTGGCTTGGTGGAAAGGGAAAGGTTTGGGCCTTAAAGGAATATGAGGTTTGGTCCGCTGACAGATCTGACAATTAGAGGCTATATTCTCTATCATGGCTATGTCAGAAGGGTTGAGGGAGAAGAAGCTCTGTAAAAAAAGGGTCAAAGACTGAGAATTGGAATGGTGTAGAGTATGAAGGAACTTGAAAAGATCCTTGTTCTTACTGGAAGAAGTAGGGGCTTCAGATGAGCTGTCTAAAGTGGCCATAATATGTACCCCATAGGGGCCATAATTGGAAGTGGTAGCACGCATTCGTGGCGCCTGGTCAGCTTTGGCATTGCCCTCAGTGATAAGAGAGCCATCCTTCTGATGGGACCTACAATGGACAACTCCCAACTGGGTGGGTAAGTGGGAGGCCTCCATCAGATTGGTTATAAGAGCCGAATTAGTGATCGCATTACCTTTGGTGGTAAGTAGGCGTCGCTCCCTTCATATTGAAGCATGGGATAATAAGATCTGGAAGACATATTTTGAATCAGTATAGAGGGTGAGGGATTTGCCTTGTGCTAGAAGGCAGGCACGAGTGGCTGCTATAAGTTCAATCTGCTGGTTGGTAGTTTCTGAAGGCAAAGCTTTGGCGTCTATATTCTCAGTGGCTGAAACTACAGCATATCCAGAGTAATGAGTGCCGTTCTGCCTAAAGGAACTGCTGTCAGTAAACCAGATAAGGTCAGGCTTGGTGAGTGGTTCCTCAGAAATGGAAGAATGACAGGGGAGGAAATCTTCTAAGGTTTCCAAGCAATTATGAGTTGGTGTGTTAGACGTGGGAGTCATTGGGAGCAGTGAGGGAAGGATCAGTGCAGAGCAGGGGAGGAAAGTAATATTAGGGTTTTCCAGAAAGGAAGTGAGGAGCGACAGAACCCTGGATGGAGGAAGGGTTTGAAGGCCCTTATAAGCTGAAAGATCTTTCAAGTGATGTGGGGAGTGGATAGTTCAAGGTGCCCCAAAACTCAGCTTAGAGGCTTCTTTGTGTAAAATTTGTTCAGCAACCAGAGCTCTTAAGCAAGGGGCTCACCCACGGATGGTAGAGTCTAGTTTCTTGGAAAATATGCCACAGGTGCAAATGTAGGCCCATAGTTTCGACCTAAGACCCTAAGTGCTTGCCCCCCTTTTTCATGGACATATAGATGAAATGGTCTTGAAAGATCAGGAAGGTGAAGGGCAGGTGCCTTTAAGAGGAGTTGCTGAAACCTGCGGAAGTGGTAGATGGGGGAGGAGACAAGAGATTCACTAGGGGGTCCATTTGCTTGGTCATACAGGGGTTTGGATAGAAGAGAATAATTTGGGATCCAGGCCCTAAAATAACCTGCTAATCCTAGGAATGATAGTATTTTGGCTTTCATATGGGGCACTGGAAGATCAGAGAGGAGTTGCCTCCTATCCAGTGTTATTTCCTTTTTCCCGGGTCTAAGGCAAAAACCAAGAGAGGTGACAGAAGAATGGGAAACCTGGGCCTTGTGGGGAGACTCCCTATATCCCTTGTCTGCTAGGAAATTAAGAAGCTGAGCGGTGTGGGATTGAGAGTGTTCCCAGAGGGACTACATAGAAGAAGGTCATTGACATATGGAAGGAGAATAGTGTCAGGACAGGTCGGGTGAAAGGATGTGAGGTCCTGGGCAAGAACTTGGCCAAAGAGATGGGGGCTATCCCTGAATCCCTGTGGGAGGACAGTCCAGGAAAGCTGATGAGAATGGTGGATGTGAGAGTCAGTCCATGTAAAAGCAAAGATATTCTGAGATTCTGAGAACAAGGGAATAGAAAAGAATGCATCTTTTAAACCTAGGACCGAGAAGTGGGTAGTAGTGGCAGGGATCTGAGAGAGGAGGGTGTAAGGGTTGGGCACTAGTGGGTGGATGGGGACCACAGAGGAGTTGACAAGGAGAAGGTCTTGAACCAGCCTGTAGGACACTTTAGGTTTCTTAAGTGCCAGAATGGGGGTGTTGAAAGGAGAGTGTGTAGGCCTAAGATACCCCTTTCGTAATAAATCCTGGATGATGGGTTCTAATTCGAGGAGGGCTGTGGTTGTGAGTGGATATTGTGATTGACTAATATATCTTGAAGGGTCCCGTAAGACAATATGAATAGGACTGCATTTAGCCATAAGGGGTGTAGTTGTGTCCCAAACCTCAGGCTTAACTGGTTTAGAGAGTCATGGGAGAGTGCATTAAGGAGGTGTATCTGCCCCTAGGAACATCATGAGGAAATGAGAGGTAGGAGAGGTGTGGGGTGATATGTGAATGCTGACTTTTAATAGTGAGAGTATGTCCCTTCCCAGAAGGGGAATGGGGCAATGGCTCATAACGAGAAAGAAGTGAGTGAAGGACAAAAGGGATCCCTGCATATAACATGATGGGGGGGTTTGAGGGAAAATCTGTTTACCTCCTACCCTGACAATAGGAGTTTTTGAGGGTGTGGTAGAACCCCATACTCCCTTAAGACCGAAAAAGTGGCACCAGTATCCAAGAGGAAGGTAATGAAGCATCCATCCACCAGGAAGGTAAACCTAGGCTCTTGATTCTTGATGGTAATAGTCTGGAGGGAAAGCCCAGGGATCCGTCAATCCTCCGCTGCTAAGCCCAAGAAAGGCTGTGGTTGCCTGGCGGCTGACCAACCTCCCTTTCGGGTTGTTGGGCAGTCTGCCCCCCAGTGTCCCCTTTGATGGCATTTTGGGCAGGGGTTGTAGGGTGTCCTCAGTGAAGGACAATCCCTGGCCCAATGTCCCTCCTTACCACATTTGAAGCAAGCTCCCAGGGGTGTCATATTGGGATGGCGTGGTGATGGCCTTCTCTGAATGACCTGGGCCAACATTTGGAACTTGGCATTTTCAGCCCTCTGCCTACGGCATTCACTTTCATCCTCTCTATCAAAAAAAACCTTGAAAGCGACAGCGAGGATTTTAGTCTAAGGAGTAGCAGGGCCCTGTTCAAGCTTTTTAAGCTTGGCTTTAATGTCAGGGTAGCTTTGGGCCAGAACATATTTCATTAAGACATGACGGCCATCAGGGGTTTCTGGGTTGAGGTTTGTGTACTGTTAAAGGGCCTTGGTTAGTCTATCCAGGAATTCTGAAGGTGTTTCCTCCTTCCTTTGAATGACCTCCTGCACCTTTTTAAAGTTAACAGCCTTGCGGGTGGCCTTTTACAGGCCCGCCAAGAGGCAGGATGTAAAAAGGTCACTAGACTGTAAGCCTTCAGGGGTGTTGTAATCCCATAGGGGATCCTGCTCTGGGACAGCATGAGGGCCTGTGGGGTGGTTAGGATTGGTCCTATGATTTTCATCAGCATGGGCTTGGGCTAGCTCCCAGACCCATTGACTTTCCTCAGGGAGAAGTGCATTGGCCAAGAGCATGTAGATGTCATGATGAGTGAGACTATATGCTTGCAGGACCCATTGAAACTCCCGAATGTAAGTGGTGGGGTCAGTGGTGAATGAGCCTAACTTCCTCTCTAGCTGAGTAATGTCCGACATGGAGAAGGGCACTTGGACTCTGATGACACCCTCGGGACCAGCTACCTCACAAAGGGGTGCGATTGTCTTGGGGGTGGGAAGGAGTCCCTTATACCTGGTAACAGGAGGACTGAAAGAGGCAGGAGGCGGACAGGAAGGAGAGGGAGGGGCAGGGAGTGTCTCTTTGGAAGAGGAGGAGGTGGAGCAGGCAGAAGAGGGCGGAGGGGAGGAGGATGAAATGGAAGGCTGAGGATCCCTGGAATCAGGCAGAGGAAGAGGAGGGTATAGTGGGAGAGAAGGGGCAGATAGGACTGGGGGATAAGGTGGGGGTTCATCTGCTGGGTTGAATGAGGAAGAATCTGTGAAGTCAGGAGTAGACGTAGGGGAAGAGAAGGGTTTGCAAACAAGGAGGACCTGAGAGGGAGGGCAGGAGGAGCAGCGACAGGGTGCTGTGTGAGAAGGCTAAAACCTTAAATGCAGGGAATCTCACTCCACTTTTTCAGATGCTGGCAGTAGTTAAAAACGTCGCAGATGAAGTTTGAATGTAAGGAGCCTTCTGGAGGCCAATGATTGCCATTATCCAGTGGATATGTAGGCCAATCTTGGGTACAGAATTTGATTAGAAGTTTGGGCTTGATGTCTGGTGTGAGGGAGAGTGTGGCCAGATTTTTTAGTAGACATTTGAGAGGTGAGGCTTCAGGTACAGATGAAGAGGTGCCCATAGTCACAGGGAGAGAAGGAAGACAGACAGAGAGAGAGAGAGAGAGAGAGAGAGAGAGAGAGAGAGAGAGAGAGAGAGAGAGAGAGAATAAGAGTAAGCGAGAGAGACAAAGAGAAAACCCGGGCTGGAACGGCTTTCAGGAAGCTCAGGGCGAACGGGGGTCAGGTGGGCGTCCCCAAAATGACCAGCCGTCATGAGGAAATACAGAGGGCACTACCTGGGCGTCACCAGTGAAGTGCGATCTGTGAGACCCAATGGGTTCGGAGCCACGGGCAACCTGACGTCAGGAAAGTTTTTGAACGCAGCGGAAAAAGTCAGTAATGAAAACAGAACTCCGGTTCCGGCAGAATGTAGTTCCAGGACGGGAGTTCAGTTTTCCCCGAGCAGAGAGGCAGCTTCAGCCAGACACAGCAGCCCCGCAGCAAACAGCAACTCTAGCCAGCAGCGGCAGCGGCAGCAGAGGAGAAAAAACCACAGAGCCTCTTGTGTAAACTCAGAAGCCTCACGCCCCAAAGGAAAACGGATCACCAGAGGGTCCACTGCGACCAGTAAAGGTCTTAGTGGCAGGAATTTCCTGCCCCCTACAGGGCGTCGAGAGTGGGCCGGAAGATCAAGGTCACAAAACCAGTGGTAGCCCGAAGGGAGTTGCAGAGCCAGGGTCAGGGGAGGCTTACATATATCAGATCTGTGGTGGGTGCAGGAAGCTGGCTGTCTCCGGGGGAGCAGGGGACGGGGCTCTTGTTAGAAAGAGCTCACCCGTATCCTCACATGGGGCACCAGAATGAAAGAACTTCCCACGCAAAGGCACTTCGCTGGGAGAATTCCAATTTTATTGCAAAAAGCTGTGTGCTTATATAGAACTAAGGGGAAGATGGAAGGGCTTAGATAAATGGCAGGCAAACCGTTTATTGGTTAGTTCTTTCAGATATCAGCTCTGGAGCCCAGGAATTAGTTCTTATTGGGGCTAAGGTTCCCCACCAGCGAGATTTCAAATTGGCGCCAGCGGGAGAGTTCACATGGGTGGGAACATTTGGCACCACTGTAGAAAAAAGAAGGTAGGAAGAAGAAGTCCTTAGGCACCATGTTGGGGTTTTTCTCTGGGGTATGGCTGCCGTTTATACTTTTCCCAACAATGAGTATACCAGACAGTGCCTTGATTGACTGGTTTTCATGGAAATGGTGTTTAACAGAGATGCCAGAAAGTTGGATCCTGCTGAGTAGTGGGCCTAGAGCAATGGTGGGCAGGTGTGTGATAAAACATCTGTGGTGGGGCCATGTAGATCTTTCATTGGATTCCAAATGGCTTGTGACTGACATGGTGAAGCCAGCAGACCCTTATATGTAAAGGCACCTTGTTACATAGAGAGGTTTCAGGACATTGTTCAGAATCAGGTTGCTATGGTCAAGGGGGCAAGCTATGTGGGATAGAGGCCTGGTTCTTGTATTCTCCTGCAGACCCTGACCCACCACACGTGACAGAAATCCCTCCTGCACTGTGTCCCCGTTGAACTCCTTGTATTTCATGAAGCAAATACCAAACTCCCAGTGCAGCAGCAAGAAACACCATGAAAATAGAGGATGACTATATGGATTCAACGTCCACACAGGGAGACATTCAGCCCCCAGGGGCCACAGTTTACCTACAATGGAAAATTCAGCACTGCTATCTCATGTTCATTGGAAAATAAGAAACCATGTCCTCCAGGTCACATTGATGCAGACCCAGCTTTTATGGTCTCACTAGAAAGGAAGCTAAAGCTCCTGACAACAACATATATTTCAAGTGCCCAACCTCACAGGCAGTTTCTCAAGAAGTCTCTAGGCCAGCAGACCTTCAAGTTTTTGGAGGGTTTACCCTGTCCCTTACTTTTGAAAACTCCTCTACCACTTCCAAGGTTGTGAACTTCTGATCATATTCCATTCTAGATATGTATTCACGGATTTTCTAACTTTTCTCCTCTTATTGTGTCATACTTGGGCCGTAGGTGTTGTCAAGGCATTGTTCTGGATGAGAGTGGGAAGATTTTGGTGTAGCACATATTTACATACACATTGGATTCATTTTTCAATTTTCCATTCAAAATATTGAATCCCTGACACTAACACATACCCTACTAGACTCTGACTACTAATCCTAATATGATGGAGAAAAATAACCCAAACAGAATAGAAATACAAGCGGTTGAGAGGAGGCATGGCGTATAGTTGGTCTTGCCTTTTGCATGATATAGGGTAAGAGTTATAAATCTTGTTAATTTTTTGTTGAAATGGTTCTCCATGTGTTTTTAAAGTTAACACATATGTGAATTTCTGTCTCCCTTTTTCTGTAGCCAATTCAGCACATGTATTTTTATATGCACATATAAAATCCTACCTGGTATCACACGTACATTTTTGTGAGGTGGCTAACTTGGGAGATACAAAGTATGAGAAGAGATGACTCCTCCTAAATGTTTTTGGAACTGAAAATTCAAACTATGAGTGAGTTTCTTAGTTGAAAAACATTATACATAAATCCATGTTCAGTAAAATTAATATTTTTGGATCTGTGAATGATATATATTTCATGATGAATTTTGATTGGCATATATATTGCTACTTTCTAATGTATCTGTGTGATATATATATTTTCAAAATATGAAATATATGTGTCTTATTATACACTCCCTAAATAATTCACTCATGTTCATGTATGTGCTTTTATAATCAACTTTTCATAAGATTGTTTTTAGAAATATTCATCCACCTGAAATACATATTTATTTCCTAGTACTGAAAACTCACTTCAGTGAATGGTGCAAACAAAGCCTTATATTTCTACAGTAACTGACCCAATTTAACATCAATGAAAGTAGATTTCTATGGGACATGATGTGTATTTTGATGTTCATTTTAATTCAACACTGGTACATTACTATTTCTTCAGTTTTTATACATCGTAGAATATACATTTCATCCACAAGTTCACAAATTGAAAGACATTTGTAACACATTCAATCACTTCCTGCTTCAGAACACATGTATTCCTCCTTGTTTTTGACTGGTTATTTCATGAGACTTCTTTCCAAACACATTATTTTCGATTTCCATAATCAATTTTGAAGCAAAACTCACACACATTTTATGATAAACTACAACCCTAATATTACCATTAGATATATAACTGGTTGGAATGAATGTATGTATATCAATATAAGATTTCCTGTGTATTTTGGGATATCAATTTATTCCAATTTCTAAATTTGGAAACAGTTATATTATTTATTCACAGTATGGTCTATTCATGCATTCTCTCTATATTCATACACACATGGTACACCTATTTGTGCCCCCAATACTAATTTATATCTCTTCAAAATATTGCTCTCAGAAATGGTGCAACAAATACTCATGTCACCTGATCTACATATACATTTTATCACAGTAATATTCTGGCCACAAAATGCAAAGTCACACTTACGACTGTACCAAAGCCTAAATGGAATATGAGTATGGATTATGAAAATCACCCATGTCCAGGTTGCCTAATGCTCTCAAATGTCAATCCTATTGGTGACTACATATTTGTTTCTTCCTAAGATTATTTATTCAAACTCAAGCCTGTCGAAAATGTCTAATCCTATCAATCACTTTATCATTTGCTGATTTTCTAATGTCTCTATTGATATCTGCTTTCCTACATATTTTCCCCAGTTCATCATTGTGACTGACTCTTCACATGTGCTGACATTTACATTTTCTCTCTACCCAAAACCCTATTGCTAAAGAACTTTTTGTCCAAATCATATACTCACTCTTTTTCCTAATCCTACCAACTATCTTCCTAATCCTACCAACTATCCTTTTTTGACTGGATGTTCTCTTTGACATTCAATCATCCAAGGTACAAGGTCCT
The DNA here is from genome assembly GCF_048772815.1 of Callospermophilus lateralis. NCBI lineage: Eukaryota > Metazoa > Chordata > Mammalia > Rodentia > Sciuridae > Callospermophilus > Callospermophilus lateralis. Next base: position 21,649 of record NW_027513059.1, read on the forward strand.
ATGCCATTGTGTATAGATTTATCTGAGACACATGTGCAGAACATAATTCAAACCTAAGTATCCCAATCAAGGATCCAAAGCCCTTCTGGGCTTCAAATCTTACCTAGATTTCGGTTTTCATAAATATATTTCCCCTCTATATATTCTAATAAATATTGCAGGTTCCCAATAACATTATTCATCCAGCAGAATGATTCCTAAGCCAAATCAAACATGTTATTAACCCTAACCATACTCTGTTCCCTCAATCTAACTTTACAGAAAAGCAGGGACAGAGTTGGTCTTACAATACAGGAATGTAAGAAATCTTCCACCTGCTGAGAAATGAAAAGGTCCATGCAGAAATGAACCCTGGGGAAGCTATAGGAAGCTATGAAGGACCTGAGAGAGCAAAAGTCATCTTCCACGACAAACAACCTGGTCAGGATGAAGGGGTGTGTCTGAAGCAGTCTCTCTTTTCTTAATGTAGAGAAGATGGACAATACCAGGCCTGTGTGGAGAGCTGTTCCCGGGTGCCTATGTTTGATATACCATTCAAACTTGTGAAAGTGTCACAGGAAGTAGGGGCAGCCTCCATCAATTGGGACACTTGGAAGCAACTATTAGGACAAAGTGGTTGCCAAGGCAGTGACCTCATTCAGTTCCTGAAGGAAGTGACCTACATCACTTTCTTGGTGATGGAACTCTCTGAACTAGGGATCCAGGAAGACAGGCACCCAGAGGCAGTCCCAGTCCCAGTCCCAGTGGCCTCACATATTTGGATTTACCAAGGACAGAATCAGTCTTTCTTGGTAACTACTGATGTGAGGATGGCCAAATGCCAGGAAGGTCTGAAGAGGGGACTTTCCTGAGTAAGCAGGTAGTGTCTCACCACTGGCACCTTACAACTTCACAGTGTTGGCCAAGGAGTCCACATCTGACATAGGACAGTCCATTTTGGAGTAACATACTATGGCCCATCAGTCAGAGGACACTCCGGATAGTCATAGACCTACTTGGGGGAAGGAGGTGACTTTTTGGGTGTGGGTGTGAGTTTGTGGTTTTGTCTCATGATCTGAGAATAGGTAGGAAAGTCGGTTTGTTAGGATTGGAGTGGACTGTTTCTAGTAAGTCTTTTGACAATGCGAGTGTTTTTATGTCTGTTTATCCCACTGTGTCCGTGGTTGTAGACATTAGAAAAGAGAATGCATCAATGGATGTGTCCTGAATAGAAGAAAGCTTCACAACATTCATCCTGCCCAATTTATGAATGGATTTTGTCTTGCCTAATGGATGGGCAACAACCACTGTCTTCCTAAATTCCTGTTTTCTTCTTGAATTCTGGCCACTCTCCATAATAGGCTCATGGTTTTGTTTCCAAGACATGAACCACCTCCAAGCTCTGTGACATGGCTATGTACTGGATAGCTGAAGGGAATGGGATCATCTCAGAAAACTCAGATATCATTTTAGAAACCCTGCCTTGGGCCATTTGCTTACCTATTGTTCTGTTGCCCTGAATGTCAGAAAGGTCTTTGCCTCAGGCCACCCCTTTTTGAAGCCTGAAGAAAACGGTTTTCAATGGAAATTAATGGGCATCAGCTGTAGATCTTTGCTTAATTGCTTTGGAAAGGGATGTGTCTGCATCAGACTCTTGGCCATGTTTGAGGTTGTTGAATAGATTTTCAGCACCTGATGGATCTAACGAACATGTGTGCTTCCAAAACCAAAATGGCCAAAAAAGCAGTCATTGTGGACGAAGTCTCTCGCCTTCCTCTGTAAGATTACTGATCTCCATCAAGTAAAAATAGGGATCCTTTTTGTCAAATGAGTTCTTCAAACCCTGCAGAGGATAGCCCATAGGTGCTTGGGTTTTCTCATGATTCCAATTCACATAAAGATTCTATACCCGAGAGTCAGTAGGCCTCAAATTGGAGAATCAGAGCAGTATTTACGGCAGGCTCATTTGATAACTCCTGGTTCTCAGAAAGGGTGTCCAGGCAACCCTGACTTTAGGCAAATGATGGGCAAGGGAGGTTATTTTGTACACTGTATTGGGCTGAGCCCCTCATGGAAACCTCCAGCCACAGGTTATGATGAGTGTCTATATGGAAGAAGATGAGGGCCTTGTGGGAGTGCTTTGGTTTTAATTGTGGTCATTTGTTTGGTGGTTGGAAGTGATGACTGGATCTATCTGGGCTTGAACTCTGGTGTGATTCCACTTATAGTCTGAGTTCTCGAACTGATCTCAGAGAAATATTGCCATAAACTGTGTTCAGATTTTAGGAGGCCACGCATGGGATTCTCCCTTGGAAACTGAGATCAAATACAAGGGTGGCTTTCCACAGAGCCTTGGAATATCAGCTAGAATATCACATGATTTTATTCTGAAAGATTTGGCAGCCATAGTTGACAGTCAGAACACCCATGGACGTCACATTAAAGACCTCAATGGGCCTGGCTTCATGTGACCTTTTGACCACTCTATGGGAAGACTTGCCTGTGAGATTTCTCCAGAGAATTCATTGAAAACAGCTTCCTCACCATTTAATATTTCCTGAATGAACTGAAACCCACAGTGCCTCCAACTTCATCCATGAAAAATGGCTAGATAAATACAATGAAATCTTTGAAATTCCCTTAACCAGGTGGCACTGGAGAACCTTTAGATGTCTTGTTGCTGATCTTGAGTGTACCAGAGAATGCCATGATTGACCGGGTTTCATGAAAATGGTGTAGAACAAAGATGCCAGTAAGTTGGAGCCTGCTGAGAAGTGGGCTTATTGCAGTGGTGGGTGGGTGTGTGATAATACATCTGTGGTGTGGCAATGAGGATTTGCCATTGCCTTCCAAATGGTTTGTGACTGACATGGTGCAGCCAGCAGACCCTTCTATGTAAAGGCATCATTTTATATGGAGAGGTTTCTGGGCTAAGTTCAGAGTCAGATTTCTATGGACAAGGGGGCAAGCTCTGTGAGATAAAAGCCTGGTTGGTGCATTCTCCTTCAGACCCTGACCCACCACAAGTGACAGAACTTTCTTCAACACTGGGTTTCAGTTGAACTCGTTGTATTTCATAAAGCATATACCAAACTCCCAGTACAGCAGCAAGAAACACCACAAAGTGGAGGATGACCAAATGGCTTCACAGTCCAAACGGGGAGACACTTAGTATCCAGTGGCCACAGTTTACCTACAAAGAGAAAATTCAGCACTGCTGCCTCATGTTCATTAGAATACAAGAAACCATGTCCTCCAGGTCACATAGATGCAGACTCAGCTTTGATGGTATCACTAGAAAGGAAGCTAAAGCTCCTTACAACAACATATATTTCAAGTGCCCAAACTCAGAGGAAGTTTCTCAAGAAGTGTTTAGGCTGGCAGAGCTCCATGTTTTTGGAGTGTTTACCTGTTAGACCAGGACACAAGAAAAGACCACTGACTCTAATTAAAATCAAATTAAATTAAGCTTATTATTTCCACTGGCTGTGCTACCTCTCCCTCACAAAATGGCGGGAAAAAGACAGCAACCCCAGCTTTCCTACAGGCAGCTTAATAGCCCAGAAAATTACACAAAAGGGGGTTTACAGATAACAGAACTCTGACAAACATCACACCAATGGCAGTCTACATTTTTTTTGCTGTCCCTACATCAGAGTTCATGAAGACCATTAGAGCCTCAGAGAGGGTTGTTGTCTGGCCAGAGAAGGCAAATATTTATGATGTGTCACTAAAGTTTCAGAGAGGGTTGCTATCTGGTCAGAGAGCCGGGCATGGGTGAGTTCAAGGCATGGGCAGGCATTCCAAGCAGGTTTAGAATTTGAAGTAATTTATGGTAAAGCCAAAATTATCTTTTCATGGCTTTTTGGCAAGATGGCTCCCAATTTAAATTAAAGATCAGGTTGGGTCTATCATTCCCGCCTTTTCTTTGTGTCCCCTTCAAATCTTTGATAGATTACGGGAAGAGCACTGAGGAAATTTTAATCCCTCAGGTAAGAGTCTCCAAATTTTTAGAACTCACCCAAAACCGATCTCCCTGATTTTACCTGACTTAATTAATTACTTATATTGATAGTCTATTTATCTTTCTCTCCATTGTTATAAGAAGAGTGGTGTCACTCATTTTTTCTTCTTCTGACCTGAGACAGGGTGACGTGAGTGGGCATGGGATGAGGGACATGAGTTGCCTTTTAGAAGTCAGTTGAGGGACATGAGTTGCCTTTTAGAAGTCAGTTCGGTTTGAAGTCTGATTAGGGAAGAACAGGTTGTAAAGTCATCTGGGGATGGGTTCTTCTATGAGAGAAACAAAAACCATGAGTACTGAATAAATGTTGCAGCACCTGGAACATGTCACTGTATAGTAGTTCCCTCACCAGTCTTTAATATCCCCAGTTATCAGGACTGTCAATTTAATATTTAACTTTTACTGTTACACTTGTCCCTCCCCATAAGATACAGTTTAATTATTTAATGTCATCTGATCTTGTAAAATCCTTTTACTATTATGACCTCTGTGTCTCTTTGAGAAACCTTTAATTCTGTTACTCAGGGCTGGATAATTGTACTAGCAAACACCAAGCCAACCTGTGTAGGTTAGGAATATCTGTAGGCCTTAAACTGAAAACTTCTCCCTGTGGCAGGTCTTCTTGATAGTCTCTTTTTATAAGTATCAGGCATTCCTGTCTGAGAATTCTTCTTTGTAGCCACCAGTCTTACTTATTTTGGGAGGCAAACATAAAGTGCATACCTTAACATTATATTATTATTATTATTATTATTATTATTATTATTATTATTATTATTATTATAATTATAATTTAAAATGCCCAGGAATGGATGTATTTTGTTCTTAACTGTCTTTGCTAAGTGTTTAAGATGAAGCAGTCAAACTGACTTTTGTTTCCATCTATTGTTAACAGTCAGCTGACCTTTTATGGGAGTCAATTCTGGGGAAACTTGAGAGCAGATTCTCAGTTCTGCTAGTGCCATTTGCGCTAGGTGGGTCCAGATCTTGCTTGACCATTTGACTTCCCTCGGAAGCATCAGGGATGTCTCCTTTCTTTGATGACTCTCCTCTTCGTTACAAATACACTGATTGGCTTTCTGTTCTCCAGTGGTCTCATTAATCTCCCTGATCAGGAGGAGGTTATGTGGCTCAGAGTTTCAAAGCTCTTTAGAGAAGTCCCCTGTTCCCTGGATTCAGACTGACTCATAGGGCAAAAGCCAAATATTGGTTTTCTTGGCTCTTTTCATTTAACTTTAATTTTAAATCCTAATCTTAAACATCCAGCAAATAAATTTTAACAGCCTTATATTAAGAGTACTGGGCTTTAATGTCTATAACTATATAATTATCTTTTTATTAATTGGGATCTGTATTATTCTGTCTGTATTGTAAGTAATGACTTATTATATTGAATAAACCCATGTTGTGTTCTTAAAGCAACAGGTTTGTAAAACAGTAAAAGAGAATCTTTAGATCACTTATAAGAAAATTTCAAAATAAAATTAACAAAAGTAAAAATACTTAGCTTGTGTAACGGCTACCCTGAATTTTTTGGCTGAGTTATACATTATATCCCCTGTTTGAGATCCTAGGAATATTGACCTTAAAAAAAAACAACTTTTTAACATAACTTTAAAGAAATATTATCTAACCTACTGGTTTTGTAGTCATTCTCACATGTAGTAAGATGGGACACAGAGCCTTATCTCAGCTAAGGCAGGGCTCTTTATAAATCTTAAGTATTTTAGTTCTAAAGCTAATTCTTATTTTTAAATATCATTTGACAAAGTTTACATAAATTGTTTGAGGTCACATGAACATTAGCTAACACCATATGATATCACATTTAAAACATGAATTAAAGAAAGGCTGAAAGTTTTTAACCTTTACATCGATTAGGCTCTCATTAACTAAAAAATACATTTAAATTGTTCCCCAATGTAAAAAGTAACATAAAAGTTTACATATCTTATTGATAACAGGTAAATAAATCCCCAATATATTTTTTACCATACAACTTCAGAGCACCAGCTTGATATAATGCTCTTTTAAAGTTTCTACCTTACAGACTTGCATACCTATAAGATATGAAAACATTGATAGCATCACAATTACATTGATGTTTCTACATTAACCAAGTTTAGCTTTTAAAGCAATGGCAGTACAGTGCTCTAAAATAACAGTTCTTATTTAATCAGTTGTTTAATTTTTATGGTTGCTTGCTCTGGAGAAAATAAAACTTAATAAACACAACGTTATGAGTAAACTTATGTTTTAAGAAATTTTTGTCTCATTAACACATGACTTATTTTTATATTCTTATACAGACTTTAATAAGAACTTATTCAGACCTTAGTAAATCAATCAGATATCTAAGAAAAGTACTCATGAATGAGCAATCCCATATCAAATTTACTTTACTTATTTATCAAAATATTAGAGAAATGTGTTGACAGTGTAAACCATTTTTATGTTGAAGGAAAGGTCCTAGAACCAAGGCATATTAGACATTTTGTAGATATTAATATTTTATTAGATTTTTGAACACCTAAAAAAATTGTAAGCTTAAATTTAAAGACATTGATTTTTATCTGTTTATCCAATTTAAATTGAAACATTTAAATCACGTGAATTAAAGATCTTTGGATCTCCTATTTAAATTTGTTTTAATGAGCGCTTTTTTATGAGCGCTCCTTGTATATGTTAATTTGTGTATCATATATATGATATACGGACATATGTATATGTGGACATACAACACATAACAAAAGTGTGCACACATAATAATAGTAAAGGCCTTGTAGCTTTTCTCAGGTGAAATCTCCATTGCAATGTTTCAAAAAGTCTAGAGTTGGTCAAAGATAGAACTGATCTGAAAAACATTAACCTAGGTCTGTATGCTCAAAATCATGAGCTCAAAAAAAAAGTATCTAAGGAAAAAAAAAGAGTCCTAGAAAAAGTGACTGGCTAGTAATTAGTAAATACCATACAATTTACCTTTTTTTTCCCTTAGGCCTCAAATCAGTCTCCTACTAAGCTTTCAGGCTTCTTTCATTTACATTTCAATATAAATCATGGCTGAGGTCTGGAAGGAGCAGGAAAAACTGCTATTCTGAGCAGACACCTCAGGCCTAAGGCATTTTAACCATAATTTTGAGGTTCGGATGTTGAAAATTATGATACAAATTTAAGATACAATTCACAAAATTTTATATTTTTACATCTTGTTTTGTCAACAGATACCATTCTATGATTTACTATCCTTGTCCAAATTAATGCAGTGGTACACACAGTGACATTTCCCGAGGCTATCCAATTCAAAATTGGTGAAAAAAAGACTGTATGATTGGGAATTTACTTGCCAACTTGGAAGTAGAGTTCTTCAGTTTTCCATACTAAGTATTTAAGTTCTCTGGCATGAATTATCTGAAATCATAAACTAAACAATTACCTAAACCCGACTTTTAACTGCAAGATTCTGCAATGCTTCAAAAACCCATTCAGATACCAGATTGTTAAAATAAAACATCATCATTTAGACACACATTCAGCTAAGATCATTCCCAAAAAACAATTTATAATATCAACACATTATTGCACATGTCTTAAAGGGCCAGATACAAAGACACAAGACAGACAGAAAGGAGGTTCAGACTATGGCTGTCAGAGAGAACCGTTTAAACCAGAGCAGATAAGAGAAAAATCTCCTACACCAGTGTGCACCATAGATATCCACAGGGGGGGGACCACATGTTTTAACAGAGGGGAAACCTGAAATGTAAAATAAAGTGTCTCCATGGTGACTTCACTGCATTTAGTGTCCCCTTTTTCTTTTTCTCTTTTTTAACAAGACAGAGGTGGCATAATTCTTACAGTGCGGGGAGGAAGGAGGTAATTCCCTGAATCAACAGGGCTTTTGCAGCTGCTGGGAGTCCCTCAGTCCCTCCTTTTACTTACAGGATTAGCTCCTCTTGTTCAGTTCCACACCAAGCATGCTTCATCTCCTAATATTTCAGTAGACAGCTCTCACAAAGTTCCGGGGTGGAGGGCGGGTACCCAATTTGTAAATTAAAGTTCGATTCCTCAACTTGACGCCAATTAATACCAATTTAATAATGAGGACTGAGTTTTGAGAAAAAGAAAAAGGGAGGTTTATTGCTTTGCGAACAAAGGAGAAACACAGGGGACTCTGCCAAAGGTTATGACTCTCTTGATCTGGAGTGACAAGGGGTTTTAAAGGAGTTTCACTTGTTAACCTGGGAGATGCTCAGTTCTTAGGTCCCCACCAAGCATTGCCCTCTGCAATGGGTGTGCTCCAGGCAGCCAGCTAGGAGCTTCTATCATCCTGCTTAACAAAGGCGAGTAAAGTTCATCGCAGTTCCCTAAAACACAGTTCAAAGGGGTGTCAGGCTTACTCTCTTTATTACCTATTTTTACGTCCAAAATCCTTAAGTTTTTACCACTGAAATCACACAACAAAATGAACAAAAACAAACAAACAATCAAAAAAATAGAACACAAAACAAAACACAAAAAACAGAAACCATGCGCCTAAACAGAAAAACAGTGGAACAGTGCAACATCTTGCTATAGCTCCAGGGTAGGAGTGCATGCGTGCCCGTCGGCCCCTCTCTACAGTTCCAGAGGAATTCCCTACAGAACAGAACAGAGGACAGAACGATTCTGGTTACTCTCCTGGAAAGGAGTATATGTGAGCCTCCCCAGGCCACATCTCTGTCATCAGAAGAGATCTCCCTTAACCGGATATCAGATGTTATAAAAGCCCCACTTACCTATGGAGGACTCCTCGACCAGGTGCTTGCTAATAGTTTTAGTGCAGAGGTTCACTGCAGTGCTCCCCGGACTAAAGGCTCTTTTCCTAATATAGAGAAGATGGACCAAATCAGGCCTGTGTGGAGAGCTGTTTCTTGGTGCCTATGGTTGATATACCATTCTAATTTGTGAAAGTGCCACAGAAAGTAGGGTAAGCCTCCTTCTCATGGTACGCTTGAAAGCAACTGTTTGGAAAAAGTGGTTGCCAAGGCAGTGACCTCATTCAGTTCCTGAAGGATGCAACCTCACCTCACTTCCTTGGTAATGGAACTCTCTGAACTTGGGATGCAGGAAGCCAGGCACACAGAGTCAGTCCCAGTCCCAGTCCTAGTGGTCTCACTTGCTTCAATTTAACAAGGACAGAGTCAGTCTTTCTTGGTACCTACTGATGTGAGGATGGCCAAATGCCAGGAGTACTCTGAAGAGGGGCCTTTCCTAAAAAAGCAGGTAGTGGCTCACAGCTGGCTCCTGACCACTTCACAGAGTTGGATATGGAGACCAGATCTGAGACAGGATAGGCCATATCTGGGGAACATAGTATGGCCCAGCAGTCAGAGGACACTCCGGATAGTGAGAGACCTATTTGGGGGAAGGAGGTGCCTTTTTGGGTGTGGATGTGTGTTTGTGGTTTTGCCCCATGTTCTGAGAAGAGGTAGGAAAGTCGGTTTGTTTGGTTTGGAGTGAACTGTTTCTAGTAAGTTGTTTGACAAGGCGAGTGTTTCTATGTCTGTGTATCCCACTGTGTCCGTGGTTGTAGACATTAGAAAAAGAGAATGCATCAATGGATATTTCCTGTCTAGTAGAAAGTTTCCCAGCATTCATCCTGCCCAATTTATGAATGCACTAGGGCTTGCCATATCGATGGGCAACACCTGCTATCTTCCTAAGTTCCTGTTTTCTTCCTGAAATCTAGCCACTCTCCAAAATAGGCTCATGCTTTTGAGTCCACGATATGTACCACCTCCAAGCACTGTGACATGGACATGTACTGGATAGCTGAAGGGATTGGCAAGCATCTCAGAAAACTCAGATATCGATGTGACCAGGAAAGTCTCAGTGGAGAACCCCTGCAATGGGCCTTTTGATTGCCTATTTTTCTGTTGCCCTGAATGTCAGTAAGTTCTTTGCCTGAGGCCACGCCTTTGTGAATCCTGAAGAAAACAGTTTTCAAACGGAAATAAATGGGCACCACCTGTGGCTCTTTGCTTAATTGCTTTGTAAAGGGATGTGTCTGAATCAGCCTCTTGGTCCTGTGTGAGCCTGTGGCTTAGATTCTCAGCACCTGATGGATCTAAAGAACGATCCCATGTGTGAATCCAAAATCAAAATGGCCAAAAATCAGTCACTGTGGATGAAGTGCCTCACATTCTTCTGTAAGGTTCCTTACCTACATCAAGTGAGAATAGGGATCCTTTGAGTCAAATGAGTTCTTCAAAGCCCTGCAGATGCTAGCCCATAGGTTCTTGGGTTTTCTTATGAATCCAATTCAAATAAAGAATCTAAACCCCACAGTCAGTAGGCCTCAAATTGGAGAACAGAGCTGTATTAATGGCAGACATATTTGATAACTCCTGGTTCACAGGGAGGGTGTCCAGGCCACCCTGACTATTGGCAAATGAGGGGAAAGGGACCTTATTTGGGACACTGTCTTGTGCTGCACCTCTCATGGAATCCTCTTGCCAGAAGTTATGGTGAGTGTCTATATGGAAGAAGATGAGTGCCATGTGGGAGTGTTTTGGTTTTAATTGTGGTCATTTGTGTGGCGGTTGGAAGAGATAATTGGGTCCACCTTGGCTTGAACTTCGGTGTGATTCCCCTTAGAGTCTGTGTTTTGGAATTGACCTCCGAGAAGGTATAAGGTCCTATGCCATTGTATATCCATATTTCTGGGACATCACTACAGAATGTAATTCAACGCTAAGTATACCAATCAAGGGCCCAATGAACTTCTGGGCTTCAAATCTTACGTAGATTTCTGTTTTCATACTTATATTGAAAGGTTAATAAAATAGGTACTTGTCACTTCTTGATTTTCTGTATGCTTAACAAAACACTGTTGAAATCTTGAGAACTGTTTGCCAATCTTGTTCCCAGAATGTGCTGTCCCCAACTGCCAAACTGCAGAATGTACTCGGTCAACCAGTTGCACGCAAACCGCCCACTCGCACTTACCCATCAATAAACTTTCCTTCCTGCCCTCTCCAAGGAAAATATATAAGCACTTCTTAAGCTGTTCTCAGGGCTCTCTGCTCTATTCAAGTGAGCTCTGAGCCCTTGCATGCCGGACTCCCAATAAAGCCTTTGCTGTTGCATGAGACAGTCTCTTGGTGGTCTCTTCCACCCACCCTCGCCCGATCTTTACATCTGGTGGCCCCAGTGAGATCCGGCAGCCGCAGATGAAAGACCCCCAACGGGCTCCTCTGGGGATAAATAAGGCCCCTCTTTCTGGTTTCAGGATTCAGGTTAGGGTTTCACAAAATGGCTATTGGTAAAGAGCGTGAGCTCTCTCCCATGGTGGCTGACACACATGTAACAGAGCCACAGGCCATGTCCCTGGGGGATGAACTCATGAAATCGAGGAACAATAGTCTCCTTTATTCAGTGATATTTTGTTTCGGATTCGGTATTGCCAGCCCATCATGTTTTGCCAGCTACTCAGTCATGGTCTCAGTATTGGACGTCCATTGCCTGTCTTTATTGTCTTGTCTTGTCTGTGTCTTGTGTCATTGCTTTTATTGTCTGTGTATATTTCATTATGGGACAGAGCACTTCAATGCCTCTGTTCATGACCCTTGATCACTAGACCAAAGTCTGCTTAAGGGCTCAGAATCTTTCTTTTTCAGTAAAACGCCGGATCTTGCAGATTCTGTGTCTCAGAATGACCCAACTTTGTAGTCAGATGTCCCCTAGAAGGATCTTTCTACTTCGCACTAATTTGAAAAGTTCGAGATATTGTCTTTTAGCCGGGGCCACGTAGACGTCCAGATCAACAGCCATATATCTTAACTTGTCAGGACCTCTGCAAATCTCCTCCTCCAAGGGTGAAGCCTTTCCTTGTCCCTGCACGGACTCCTACTCCTTCCCCCATGATTCTATCTCTTTAACTCTCTGCTCCAACTCCTGCACCCTCTGTTCTCCCTGAGTCTCAAGACTCTACTGGACTCTCCTCCCCCTCCTTATCCTCTGCCTTCATCCCCCAACTGCCAACACCCTCTAAGTGATTCCCCTGCTGCTGACTCAGCCTCTCCACCATTCAAAGAAGCTAGGATGGCCCAGCGCCATCCAGATGACAGTCCCGTGGCACACAGAGCCCCTCCTTCCCTGGAGGAAGCTGGCCCGGCTAAAAGAACTCAGAGAACTCGCCAACGTTTTTACACCTGCCTACTTGGGATAACTGCCAACAACTCCTAGGGACTTTCTTTATGACAGAGGAATAAGAGAAAAACCTCCAAGAAGCTAAGAAAAAAAAATATCCTCGGACCTGATTGGCGACCAACACAACTTCCCAACATAATCAAAGCGAGCTTACCCTTAAACCAACCCAACTGGAACCCCAACACCTTTGAAGATAAAGAGCATCTGTCCAATTATTGCCTGGCTCTAATAGCAGGTCTCCAAGGGGCTGCTAGGTGACCAACTAATTTGGCCATGGTAAGAGAAATTATTCAAAGGCCTGATGAATCTCCCTCTTTGTTTCTAGAAAGAATTATGGAGGCATATAAAAGATATACTCCTTTCGATCCTCAGGCAGCGGATCAAAATTCATCTGTAACAATGGCCTTAATTGGGCAAGCTGCCATGGATATTAAAAAAATTTAAAAGAGAGATTTAGTCAGAGAAGCTGAGAAAGTATACTATAAGAGAGAAACAGGGAGAAAGAAAGGGAGCAAAGGAAGAATGAGAGAAGCAAAAGACAGACTAAGGGATTGACCAAGATCCTTGTCACAACAAGAAAGAGGCCAGAAATTAAGACATAAGGTGACAGTAAGAGTTACCTGGGGCCATGCAAGAGGCCACCCCTGGCCTCAGATCAATGTGCCTACTGTAAAAAAAAAAAGGACACTGGGCCAAAAAGTGCCCTATAAAGAGACAGCCACGCCAGCCAGCCATTGTGACTCTGGTGCATGACTAAGAAAGTTGGGGCTCAGATCACTTCCCCTAGCTCAGGGTAACTTTTGAAGTGTAGCGGACCCCAGTAAACTTTGAAATGAATACAGGAGCAGTATACGAAGCCCTTAAGGCCCCATTGGGCCCTCTATCAAATAAAAGGTCTGTAGTTCAAAGGGCTAATGGCAGTAAATATCGGGCTTAGACTACTAAGAGGACCATGGACCTAGGTAAAGGAAAAATCCATCACTCCTTCCTAGTAATCCAGGAATGCCTGGACCCATTGATGGGCAGAGATCTGCTCACCAAGCTCTTGGCCTTAATAACTTTTAACCCTGAAGGCTACCAAATGAAATTTCTAAATCCTTTAGTATAAACTCCTATAGTCACGGCTTTAACTAAATTAGTAGAAGATGAACATCCACTCTTCACACCCCCCAAGACTGATCAAACAGGCAAGCTACGCCAGAAATGGATAACAGATTACGCAGATGCCTGGGCAAAAACTGCTGGGTTAGGCCTGGCCGTGAAACAACCTCCAATAACAGTGGAGTTAAAAACCTCAGCCTCCCCAATTAATGTCAAATAATATCCTCTAAGCAAAAAAAGCTAAAGATGAGATAAGGCCCCATATTCAGAAATATCTGACCTTAGGCGTCCTAAAGCCCTGTCAATTGGCCATGAACACTCCCCTGCTACTAGGAAAAAAAGCCAGGAACCGGGACAATCGCCCTGTTAAATACCTAAGAGAGATCAATAACAGAGTGCAGGACATTCACCCCACGGTACCTAATCCGTACAATCTGCTTAGCACTCTGAACCCTGAGCGGAAATGGTATACTGTTCTGGACTTAAAAGATGCTTTCTTTTGCTTGCCTCTGCATAAAGATAGTCAGTTGCTGTTTGCTTTCGGGTGGGTAGACCCAGAAACCTGAACGTCTGGTCAACTAACTTGGACTAGACTCCCACTGGGGTTCAAAAACTCCCCCACTCTCTTTGATGAAGCCCTCCACAGAGATCTCAGCAATTTCAGAACTACGCACCCCAAAGTCACCCAGCTTCAATACGTGAATGACCTGCTACTGGCAGCCAACACCAAGGAAAACTGTGAGTCTGGGACCCAAGCACTATTATATGAGCTTGCTCAACTCGGGTATAGAGTTTCGGCCAAAAAGGCCCAAATTTGCTGGCATGAAGTAATCTTACTGGGCTGTTTCCTTAGGGGCAGTAAACGATGGCTCACTGAGCCCAGAAAACAAACCATTGCCTAGATACCACCCCCATCTAACAGGAGACAACTCAGAGAGTTTCTTGGGACTGCTGGCTTTTGCAGGTTATGGATACCTGGGTTTGCGTTTTTAGCTGCTCCTTTATACCCGGTGTTAGAGGGAGATGCCCAATTCCAATGGACCCCTGATCACCAGGAAGTTTTTTATAATATCTATGGACACTGACACTGAACACCTCAACTTCACTGAGCTCAGGCTGCAATTACAGAAAGCCCTACACTACGTTAAAAATGTACACCAACTCACTCACCTTGGTTCAATGAAACTGCAGGCATTCCTGTAGGATTAAGAACAGAGTTTTCCACTAACTGACTCACAGCGAAAGAAAATAACTGAACGGGTAACAAAAGCCTGTCGAGTCCGTCAATTGATTAATGCTTACCCTTCCAGTTTCCTAGAGGAAAGCACCTATGAGGAACCAGAAAACGACAATTTTGGGAAGTGGACAATAGTGAAATTATGCCAGCAAGGTATGGACTTAAATACCTCCTAGTCTTTGTAGATACATTTTCAGGATGGACTGAAGCCTTCCACACATACACACACACAAAAAAAAAAAAAAAAAAAAAAAAAAACTGCACAAATGATTTTCAAGAAGATTTTGAAAGATATTTTTCCAAGATACGGTCTGCCTAAGGTAATAGGGCCTGATAATGGACTGGTGTTCATGGCCCAGGTAAGTCAGGTGTTAACTGGGACCCTGTGGATTAATTTTAAGTTACATTATGCTTATATACACCAGAGCTCAGGACAGGTAGAAAAAATAAATAGAACCATTAAAGAGACCTTCACAAAATTAAGCTTAGAGCCCGGCATAAAAGATTGGATTATGCTCCTGCCTTATGCACTGTTTCATGCGAGAAATATTCCCTCTCTTTCTTTGTGTAACCTCACCCCCTATGAAATTCTCTATGATTCCCATCATCCAATAAGGGACCTAACCCCAACTCTAAGGCTTAACGATCACTTCCACACCCCCTTGCTTGACAGACTTAAAGTCATTGAAAGAACTCAGCGATAACTGTGGAAACAGCTGGCCACTGCCTACCAACCAGGGGAGGAGGGGACTCTAAATCAATATCATGTAAGAGACTTCGTCTACATAAGACAACATCAGGTGTCATCCCTGGAACCCCACTGGAAAGAAACATACCAGGTGCTACTTATAAAACCTAAAGCGTTAAAGTAGATGGAATCACTTTTTGGATCCATGCCTCTCATCTCAAGCCTTCGCTGTGTCCAGACTCTTGTTGGAAACTGGAAAAGCGTGGTAACCATTTCAAATTGCGTATTCGCTATGTGGATAAGACTATAGACTCTCCCCTTGGCCACCAGTAGTTCTAACCCTCATCACCCCGTTCAGCAGCAATGGCTGATCACAAATCCTACTAGACAAGAAGTATAGTCTATCTCGCATACAGGCCCCATAGAGACCTGGTGGCCATCTCTCCACCCAGACATTTGTCAGGTCGGTATAGGTCTTTCCTATTGAGATATCCCTGATGAAGAGGATCCCACTAAAATCCCATTAAATCTCTTCTGTACCATAGATAATGGAAACAAATATTATGGATGCAGGGACACGCGAGACAGATTCAGGTTTTACTAGCCTAGATTACTATGTTTGCCTGGCGTACTATCAAAGCCACAAACAGCCACGGCTGTGTGGGGGAGAAGCCGACTTCTTGTGTAAGTCAAGGGAATGTGAGCATACAGGGGCTGCCTGGTGGAACCCAAACTCCTCATCAAATTCAGTACACAGCATTGGCCATATTACCAATTAGACAACCAAATACTATGGCCCCCAGAGGGTTCTCTAGATCCTCAAATTCTGAGTGACATTTTTAACTTCGGCAAGTTCTCAAAAGGGGGAAATTTCCCTATGTGGAATCATTTTTCCTCTTTTTCTCACATCCTGTACTATGCTTCTCCAATAGTTTCTCACCCTCAGCCTTCTGCTCTAGACTCTCTGCTATCACTCCCATCTTAGCAACCTGATTTCTCCTCTCCAATTACTAAATCAAAAACCCAAACCTCCGCTGGTTCTCAGAACATTGCCCCGTTGCTGAGGTAGCAGGTACCGAGGTACCCCTTCACCCACTCACTCCTCTCTTTTCCTGTCAGGGCCTGCACTAGGTCCCACCAAGTCCTCTAGCAAGCTAACCCAAAGCTCAAACCAGCTGAGAAGAGCCCTGAGACCCCTATCCACGATGTAATGAAAATGGCATTTAAAGTTGCTTTGTCATCACTGAAAAGAGGTTTCTAAGAATTTAAAGTCCCTCAAAGGCTTTTTGGAATATTTACTCCCATCTTCCCCTCTGCTATACCTGTTCTAATGCTCAAGTTTTGTTCTAGGAAAATCCCAAACCCCTTTACCATTTTTCTTTTACATCTCTCTTTTCTCATTCTTAGATTCATGGAGCTGCTCTCAGCCTCGACTACCCCGTCTTCCCCCTCTGTACCAGGTCCACAGAAATGTCTTAAATGACCTTCTCCAGAAGTCTTCACCAAGGCTTACTTTAGGTCTTTCAGCAAAAGAGTCCCTCTGAAAGAGTTCAATGTACATAAACTTCCACTTTTCGTGTTGCCCTGTTCTACTTGGCCACTGGCTGGAAAAATCACCACCCCTAAGCTAGACACTGCCTTTCCAGTTTTTCACAAAATATGTGAACAAGGCCTCTGGCCTTGAGCTGGGGCTTCACCTAGATGCCTACATTTCTAAGATAAAAAAGTTAGCAACTGGTCTCCATGGTGACAGCTGGCAGGGAGAAAAAAAGAGACAAAAAAGCTCTCCCCTTCCAAGGTGTCCTTGAAAAGTTAACTTGCCCAGAACAGAGGAAAAAAAAAAAAAAAACAGAAACAAAAACTAATTTTTGTGAATTTCTGCAGACTGTGAACTTCTGAGCCCCTTCCCTTACATGTTGGGTACAAATTCTAAAACTACCAAAACTTGGGGTTCAGGGGATTAATTGATTACAACAGAAGCAATGCCCTCTAAATCCGGATGCAACCAAATAAGAATGTTTTCCTCACTTTGGTGCTATCTTAGGTGCATTTTCTTGTCCATTCCTAAAACAGTATAATTCTATACACTTTAACATTATTTATGTTTACATAAAATGGTCAATAGATGTGATTAATTATGTAATCATGCAGATGTTTTTCAGAGTGCTCTATCATGACGTAGGTTCATTTAAAGTTCAAATAGGGGGGCATACAACCCGGTTCCACCGGGAACCTGTACCCCTCACTTTGGCCATCCTATGAGGAATAATAATTGCTGAAGGGGTGGGCATAGGAACAACTGCCCTAGTCCATGAGACACAACAAAGACACAATTAGAAGCAGAAATAGACCAAAGCTTAAAGACATTAAAAACCGACATCACAGCTTTACAGGAATTTTAACCTCTCTCTCTCTGAAGTTGTTTTACAGAGCAGGCGAGTGTTGGACCTCCTCTTCATGAGAGAAAGTTGCCTTTTTGCTTGCATTGAGGGAAGAATGTTGTTTTTATGCCGACAATACTGGAGTTGTAAAAGAATCTATGAGTAAATTAAGAAAACGACTTGAAGAGCGTCAAAGAGAGACAGAGGCCCCAGAAGGGAGGTTTGATTCTTTGTTCACATAGTCAACCTGGTTAACTATGCTTTTATCTGCCATGGCCAGTCCATTTATAATCCTCATATTATTGCTAACGGTAGGACCCTGTTTGCTCAACCGTGTAGTTTCCTTTCTAAACCAAATCGAACATGTTATGAAACCTAACCATACACTGTTCTCTCAATCTAATTTTACAGAAAAGTGGGGACAGAGTTGGTCTTAAAATACAGGAATATAGAGGATCTTCCACCTGCTGAGAAACTCAAAGGTCCATGCAGAAATGATCCCTGGAGAAGATGTAGGCAACTATGAAGGACCTGAGACAGCAAAAGTCTTCCATGGCAAACAACCTGCTCAGGATGAAGGGATGTGTCTGAATCAGGCACTCTCTTCTTAATAGAAGATGGACCAAAGCAGGCATTTGTTGAGCTGCTCCTGCATGCCTATGTTTGACATACCACTGTAACTTGTGAAAGTGTCACAGTAAGTAGGGGCAGCCTCCTTCTCATGGGAACCTTGGAAGCAACTGTTAGGACAAAGTTGTTGCCAAGGCAGTGACCTCATTCCGTTCCTAAAGGAAGTGACCTCACCTAACTTCCTTGGTGATGGAACTCTCTGAACTTGGAATCCAGGAAGCCAGGCACAAAGAGCCAGTCCCAGTCCAAGCCCCAGTGGTCAAACTTATTTTGATTTACCAAGGACAGACTCAGTCTTTCTTGGAACCTACTGATGTGAGGATGGCCAAATGCAAGGAAAGCTATGAATAGGGGCATTTCCTGAGAAAGCAGGCAGTGGCTCACCGCTGGCCCCTGACAACTTCACAGAGTTGGCCAAAAGACCAGATTTGAGACAGAACAGGCCATTTCCAGAGAACATAGTATGGCCCACCAGTCAGAGGACACTCCGGATAGTCACAGACCTACATGAGGGAAGGAGGTGCCTTTGTGGTGTGGGTGTGGGTTTGTGGTTTTGTCTCATGTTCTGAGAATAGGTATGAAAGGTGGTTTGTTTTGTTTGGAGTGAACTGTTTCTACTAAGTCGTTTGACAAGGTGAGTGTTTCTATGTCTGTGTATCTCACTATGTCCGTGGTTGTAGACATTAGAAAGGAGAATGCATCAATGAATATGTCCTATCTAGTAGAAAGCTTCCCAGCATTCATCCTGCCCTATTTATGAATGGACTGCAGCTTGCCTTATTGATGTGCAACACCTGCTATCTACCTAAGGTCCTGTTTTCTTCCTGAATTCTCGCCACTCTCCAGAATAGGCTCATGGTTTTGTGTTTAAGATATGTACAACCTTGAAGCTCTGTGACATGACCATGTACTGAATAGCTGAAGGGAATGGCGAGCATCTAAGAAAACTCAGATATCAGTGTGACCAGGAAAGTCTCAGTGAAGAAACCCTGCTTGGGGCCTTTTGTTTACCAATTCTTCTGTTGCCCTGAATGTCAGGAAGGTCTTTTCCTCAGTCCACCACTTTGTGAAGCCTGAAGAAAACAGTTTCCAAATGGAAATGAATGGGCATTACCTGTGGCTCTTTGCTTAATTGCTTTGGAATGGATGTGTCTGAATCAGCCTATTTGCCTTGTGTGAGGGTGTGGCTTAGATTCTCAGCTCCTGATGGATCTAAAGAAAGATCCCAGGTGTACATCCAAAACCAAAATGGCCAAAAAAGCAGTCCTTGTGGATGAAGTCTCTCGCCTCTTCTGTAACTTTCCTGACCTCCATCAAGTCAGAATAGGGATCCTTTGGTTCAAATGAGTTCTTCAAAGCCCTGCAGAGGCTAGCCCATAGTTGCTTGGGTTTTCTCAAGACTCCAATTCACATAAGGAATCCAAACCCCACAGTCAGTTGGCCTCAAATTGAAGAAGCGAAGCAGTATTAATGGGAGGCCTATTTGATCTCTCCTGGTTCACAAGAAGGGTGTCCAGGCCACCCTGACTTTAGGCAAATTAGGTGCAAGAGAGCTTATTTTGGACACGGTCTTGGGCTGTGCCCCTCATGGAAAACTTTTGCCAGAGGTCATTATGAGTGTCTATATGGAAAAAGATGAGCGCCACGTTGGAGTGTTTTGTTTTAAATTGTGGTCATTTGGGTGGCGGTTGGAAGAGATGACTTGGTCCACATGTTCTTGAACTCTGGTGTGATTCCCTTAGAATCTGAGTTCTCAAACTGACCTCAGAGAAGTATTGCTATGAATAGCGTTGAGATTTAAGGAAGCCAGGCATGAGTGTCGCCCTTGGAAACTAAGTTCTAGGCCCAGGATGGCTTTCCACAGAGCACTAGGCCTCTCAGCCAGGATACCACATGATTTTATTCTGAAAGATTTGGCACCCAGAGTTGAGAGTAAAAACTCATATGGACCTCACATTGTAGACCTCAATGGGAATAATATCATGTGATCTTTTGGCCACTCTTTGGTAAGCCTTACCTGTGAGTGTTCTCCAGAGCTTTCATTGAAATTAGCTTCCTAAAAATTTAATGGTTCCTGAAAGAATTGAAACTCACAGTGCCTCCAACTTCATCCTTGAAAAATGGCTAGAAAAATACCATAAAATTTTTGAAATTCCCATCACCAGGTGGCACTGGAGAACATTTGGATGTCCTGTTACTGATAATGAATATACCAGACAGTGCCTTGATTGACTGGGTTTCATGTAAATGGTGTAGAACAGAGATGACAGTAAGTTGGACTCTGTTGAGTAGTTGGCCTAGAGCAGTGGTGGGCAGGTATGTGATAAAACATCTGTGGTGGGGCCATGTGGATCTTCCATTGGCATCCAAATGGCTTGTGACTGACATGGTGCAGCCAGCAGAACCTTCCATGTAAAGGCAACTTGTTATATGGAGAGTTTTCAGGACATTGTTCAGAATCAGGTTGCTATGGTCAAGGGGGCAAGCTATGTGGGATAGAATCCTGGTTCTTGTATCCTCCTGCAGAACCTGACCCACCACACATGACAGAACTCCCTCTTGCACTGTGACCCAATTGAACTCCTTTTATTTCGTGAAGCAAATACCAAACTTCCAGTGCAGCAGGAAGAAACACCATGAAAATGGAGGATGACCATATGGCTTCACAGTGCACATGGGGAGACCTTTAGCCCCCAGTGGCCACAGTTTACCTAAAAAGAGAATTTAGCACTGCTGCCTCATGTTCATTGGGAAATAAGAAAGCATGTCCTCCAGGTCTCATAGATGCAGACCAAGCTTTTATGGTCTCACTAGAAAGGAAGCTAAAGCTCCTGACAACAACATATTTTTCAAGTGCCCAATCTCACAGGCAGTTTCTCAAGAAGTCTCTATGCCAGCAGACCTCCATGTTTGTGGAGTGTTTACCCTTTCCCTTACCTTTGGAAACTCCTCTGCCACTTCCAAGGTTGTGGGCTCCTGAGCATATTCCATTCCAGATATTTGTTCACAGGTTTTCTAAATCTTCTCCTCTAATTGTGTCTTACTTGGGGCGAAGGTATTGTCAAGGCATTGTTCTGAATGAGAGTGGGAAGATTTTTGTGTAGCACATATTTACCTACACATTGGATTCATTTTTCAATTTTCCATTCGAAATACTGAATCCTTGACACTAACCCATACCCTACTAGATTCTGACTACTAATTCTAATATAATGGAGAAAAATAACCCAAACAGAATAGAAATACTAGCACTTCATAGGAGGCATGGTGTATAGTTGGTCTTCCTATTTGCATGATATAGGGTTGGAGTTGTAAATCTTGTCAATTTTTTGTTGAAAGAGTTCTGCATGTGTTTTTAAAGTTAACACATATGTGAATTCCTGTCTCCCTTTTTCTGTAGCCAATTCAGCACATGTATTTTTATATGAACATATAGAATCCTACCTGGTATCACACCTGTATTCTTGAGAGGTGGCTAACTTGGCAGATACAAAGTGTGAGAAGAAATCACTCCTCCTAAACGCTTTTGGAACTGATAATTCAAATTATGAGTGAGCTTCTTAGTTATAAAACATTATACATAAATCCATGTTCAGTAAAATTAATATTTTTGGATCTGTGGATGATATATATTTCACGATGAATTTTAATTGGCATATATATTGCTACTTTTTAATGTCTCTGTGTGTATTTTGTATATATATATATATATATATATATATATATATATATATATACACTCTAGATTTGTCAAAATATGAAATATATGTATCTTATTATACACTCCCTAAATTCATTCATGTTCATGTATGTGGTTTTATATTCAACTTTTCATAAGATTATTTTCAGAAATATTCATCCATCTGAAATACATATTTGTTTTATAGTATTGAAAACTCACTTCAGTAAATGGTGCAAACAAATCCTTATATTTTTACAGTAACTGACCCACTTTAACATCAATGCAAGTAGATTCCTATGGGACATGATGTGTATTTTGGCGTTCATTTTTATACAACACTGGTACATTACTATTTCTTCAGTTTTTGTACATCATAGAATATACATTTCAGCCACAACTTCATAAATTTAAAGAAATTTGTAACACATTCTATCACTTCCTGCTTCAGAACATATGTAT
Source organism: Callospermophilus lateralis (assembly GCF_048772815.1). Lineage (NCBI taxonomy): Eukaryota > Metazoa > Chordata > Mammalia > Rodentia > Sciuridae > Callospermophilus > Callospermophilus lateralis. The sequence goes on from NW_027513059.1 coordinate 44,020, forward strand.
TCCTCTTTGTTTTTGACTGGTCATTTCATGAGACTTCTTTCCACACACATTACTGTCGATTTCCATTATCAATTTTGAAGCAAAATTCACACACTCTTTATGATGAACCACAACCGTAATATTACCATTGGATGTATAAATGGTTGGAATGAATGTATGTATATCAATATATGATTCCCTGTGTATTTTCAGATATCAATTTATTCCAATTTCTAAAGTTTGAACAAGTTGTATTATTTATTCGCAGTATGGACTATTCATGCATTATGTCTATATTCATACACACATGGTACACCTCTATGTATCCCCAATACTAATTTACACCTCTTCAAAATATTGCTCCAAGAAATGGTGGTAGAAATACTCATGTCACCTGATCTACATATACATTTTATCACAGTAATATTCTGGCCACAAAATGCAAAGTCACACTTACGATTGTACCAAAGCCTAAATGGAATGTGAGTATGGATTATGAAAATCACCCATGTCCAGGTTGCCTAATGCTCTCAAATGTCAATCCTATTGGTGACTACATATTTGTTTCTTCCTAAGATTATATATTCAATCTCAAGCCTGTTGAAAATGTCTATTGGTATCACTCATTTTATACTTTGCCTGATTTCCTTATGTCTCTATTGATATCTGCTTTCCTACATATTTTCCCCAGTTCATCATTGTGACTGACTCTTCACATGTGCTGACATTTACATTTTCTCTCTACCCAAAACCCTATTGCTAAAGAACTTTTTGTCCAAATCCTATACTCACACTTTTTTCTAATCTTACCAACTCTCTTCGTAATCTTACCAACTCTCCCTTTTTGAATGAATGTTCTCCTCAACATTCAATCATCTAAGGTACAAGATCCTATGCCATTGTGTATAGATTTATCTGAGACATCTGCACAGAACATAATTCAAAGCTAACTATCCCAATCAAGGACCCAATGACTTTCTGGGCTTTAAATCTTACTGAGATTTCTGTTTTCATACATATATTCCACCTCTATAATCTTATAAATATCGCAGGTTTCCAATACCATTATTCATCCAGCAGAATGATCCTAACCCAAATCAAACATGTTATTAACCCTAAACATACACGATTCCCTCAATCTACCTTTATAGAAGAGCAGGGACAGAGTTGGTCTTACAATACAGGAATGTAGGAGATCTTCAACCTGCAGAGAACCTCAAAGGTCCATGCAGAAATTATCCCTGGAGAAGATATAGGCAGATATGAAGGACCTCAGAGAGCAAAAGTCATCTTCCATGACAAACAACCAGGTAAGGATGAAGGGATGTGTCTGAAGCAGTCTCTCTCTTCTTAATGTAGAGAAGATGGACCAAACCAGGCCTGTGTGGAGAGCTGTTCCCGGGTGCCTATGGTTGATATTCCATTTTAACTTGTGAAAGTGTCAAAGGAAGTAGGGGCAGCCTCCATCTCATGGACCCTTCGAAGCAACTGTTAGGACAAAGTGGTTGCCAAGGCAGTGACCTCATTCAGTTCTAGAGGAAGTGACCTACGTCACTTTCTTGTTGATGTAACACTCTGAACTTTGGATCCAGGAAGCCAGGCACTCTGAGGCAGGCCCAGTCCCAGTTGCAGTGGTCTCACATGTTTGGATTAACCAAGGACAGAGTCAGTCTTTCTTGGCAACTACTGAATTGAAGATGGACAAATGCCAGGAAAGCTCTGAAGAGGGGGTTTTTTTTTTGATAAAGCAGGCAGTGGCTCACCGCTGGCTCCTGACAACTTCACAGTTTTGGCCAAGGAGACCAGATCTGACATACGACAGCCCATTTCAGGGGAACATAGTATGGTCCACCAGTCAGAGGATGCTCCGGATAGTCACAGACCTACTTGGGGAAAGAAGGTGCCTTTTTGGGTGTGTTTGTGTGTTAGTGATTTTGTCTCATCTTCTAAGAAAATGTAGGAAAGTCGGTTTGTTTAATTTGGAGTGGCCTGTTTCTAGTAAGTGCTTTGAGAAGGTGAGTGATTCTGTGTATCCCACTGTGTCCGTGGTTGTAGACAATAGAAAAGAGAATGCATCAAAGGATGTGTCCTGTCTAGTAGAAATCTTCACAGCATTCATCTTGTCCAATTTATGAATGGACTGCAGCTTACCTTATAGATGGGCAACACCTACTACCTTTCTACATTCCTGATTTCTTCCTGAATTCTGGCCACTCTCCCATAGGCTCATGGTTTTGTGTTCAAGATATGTATCTCCTCCACAATCTGGGACATGGCCATGTACTGGATAGCTGAAGGGAATGGTGAGTATCACAGAAAACTCAGATATCAGTGTGACCAGGAAAGTCTCAGTGGAGAAACTCTGCTTTGGGAATTTGCTTTTCTATTGTTCTGTTGCCCTGAATGTAAGGAAGGTCTTTGCCTAAGGCCACACCTTTCCAAAGCCTGAAAATATCAGTTTTCAAATGGAAATAAATGGGCATCACCTGTGGATCTTTGCTTAATTGCTTTGCAAAGGGATATGTCTGAATCCACCTCTTAGTGCAGTGTGAGTCCATGGCTCAGATTCTCAGCCCTGATGGATCTAAAGAAAGATCCCATGTGTGCATCCAATTCCAAAATGGCCAAAAGAGCAATCATTGTGGATGAAGTCTCTTGTTTTCCTCTGTAAGGTTCCTGATCTCCATCAAGTGAGAAGAGGGATCCTTTGGGTCAACTGAGTCCTTCAAGCCCTGCAGAGGCTAGCCCATAGGTGCTTGGGTTTTCTCATGACTCCAAATCACATAAAGAAACTATACCTGACAGTCACTATGCCTCAAATTGGAGAAGTGGAACAGTATTAATGGCAGGCATCTTTGATCAGCCCTGGTTCACAGGAACAGTGTCCAGAAACACTGACTTTAGACAAATGAAGGGCAAGGGAGTTTATTTTGACATTGTCTTGTGCTGTGTGCCTCATGGAAACTTCCAGCCAAGGTTATGATTAGTGTCTATATGGAAGAAGATGAGGGGCATGTGTGAGTGTTTTGGTTTTAATTCTGGTCATTTGTGTGGCGGTTGGAAGAGATGACTGGGTCACCAGGGATTGAACCCTGGTGTGTTTCCCCTTAGAGACTGAGTTCTGAAACTGACCTCAGAGAAGTATTGCCATGAATTGTGTTGGGATTTTAGGAGGCCACGCATGAGAGTCGCCCTTGGAACCTGAGATCTAGGACCAGGGTGGCTTTCCACAAAGAACTGGGAATCTCAGCCTGGATATCACATGATTTTATTCTGAAAGACTTGGCAGCCATAGTTGAGAGTCAAAACACATAGGACCTCACATTGTAGACCTCAATGGTCCTGGCTTCAAGTGACCTTTTGTCCACTCTTTGGAAAGCCTTGCCTGTGAGAGTTCTCCAGAATTTTCTTTGAATTGAGCTTTCTCAACATTTAATGGTTCCTGAATAATTGAAATTCACAGTGCATCCAATGTCATCCTTGAAAAATGGCTAGATAAATACCATGAAATTTTTGAAATTCCCATGACCAGGTGGCACTCCAGAAACATTCGATGTCCTATTGCTTATTATGAGTGTACCAGACAGTTCCTTGATTGACAGGGTTTTCTGAAAATTGTTTAGAACAGAGATGCCAGTAATTTGTAGCCTGATGAGTAGTGGGCGTAGAGCAGTGGTGGGCAGGTGTGTGATAAAATATCATGGTGGGTCCATGTGGATCTGCCATTGACTTCCAAATGGCTTGTGACTGACATAGTGCAGACTTCAGACCCTTATATGTAAAGGCATCTTGTTCTATGGCGAGGTTTCAGGGCAATGTTCAGAATCAGGTTGCTATGGACAAGGGAGCAATCTTTGAGAGATAGAAGTCTGGTTTGTGCATTTTCTTGCAGACCATAACCCACCACACATGACAGAACTCTCTCCAGCACTGTTTCCCAGTTGAACTCCTTGTATTTCGTGAAGCATGTACCAAACTCCAAGTGCAGCAGCAAGAAACACCACGAAAAGTGGAGGATGACCAAATTGTTTCACAGTCCACACGGGGAGAAAATAAACCCCCAGGGGCTACAGTTTATCTACAAAGAGAGAATTCAGCAGTGCTGCCTTGTGTTCATTGGAAAATAAGAAACTTTGTCCTCCAGGTCACATAGATGCAGACCCAGCTTTGAGGGTATCACTACAAAGGAAGCTTAACTCCTGACAAAAACCTATATATCATTGCCCAACCTCAGTGGCAGTTTCTCTAAAAGTTTTAGGCATGCAGAGCTCCGTGTTTGTGGAGTGTGTACCGTGTTCTTACTTTTGGAAACTCTTATACCACCTCCAAGTTTGTGCACTCCTGAGCATTTTCCATTCCAGAAATGTAATCACAGATTTTGCAACTTTTCTTCTCTAATTGTGTCTTACTTGGGGCGAAGATAATTTCAAGGCATTGTTCTGGATGAGAGTCAGAAGATTTGTTTTAGCACATATTTGCATACACATTGGATTAATTTTCCTATTTTTCCATTCGAAATTCTGAATCCCTGACACTAACCCATATTCTAATAGACTCTGACTACTAATTCTAATATGATGGAGAAAAATAACCCAAACAGTACATAAATACATGCAGTTCAGGGTTGGACTTGCCTTTTGCATGATAAAGGGTAGGTATTATGAATCTAGTCAATTTTTAATTGAAATAGTTCTCCATGTGTTTTGAAAGTTAACAAATATGTGAATTACTGTCTCCCATTTTCTGGAGCCTATTCAGCACATGTATTTTTATATGCACAAATAGAATCCTACACGGTATCACACGTACATTCTTTTGAGTTACATGACTTGGCAGATACAAATTGTGAGAAGTGATCACTCGTCCTAAAAGCTGTTAGAACTGAAAATTCAACCTATGGGTGAGCTTCCCAGTGGAACAACATTATACATAAACCCATGTTCAGTAAAATGAATGTTTTTGCATCTTTATGATATATATTTCATGATGAATTTCGATTGGCATATATATTGCTATTTTTTAATTTCTGTGTTTGTGTGTGTGTGTGTGTGTATATACTCTCCAGATTTTTAAAAATATGAAAATTATGTGTCTTATATACACTCCCTAAATTCATTCATGTTCATGTATGTGGATTAATAATCAACTTTTCACAAGATTATTCTTAGAAATACTCAAACACCTGAAATACATATTTGTTTCCTAGTACTGAGAACTAACTTCAGTGAAAGGTGCATACAAATTCTAATATGTCTACATTAACTGACCCAGTTGAACATCAATGCATGTTGGTTCCTATGGGACACGATGTGTATTTTGACGTTAATTTTTATTCCACACTGGTACATTACTATTTCTTCAGTTTATGCACATCTTAGCATATATATTTCATTCACTAGTTAGCAAATTTATAGGCATTTGTTTCACTTTCAGTCACTTCCTGCTCCAGAACACATGTATTTCTCTATGTTTCTTGACTGGTCTATTCATGAGACTTTTTTTCCAAATATATTGTTTTCGATTTCCATAATCAATTTTGAAGAAAAACTCACACACCCTTCATGATTAACCATAACCATAAGATAATCATTAGATATATAACTGGTTGGAATTAATGATTGTATATCAATATAACATTTCTTATATATTTTCAGATATCCATTCAATCCATTATTTAAAGTGGATCTAGTTATATTATTTATTCACAGTATTGTCTATTCATGCATTATGTCTATATTAATAGAAACAGGGTACACCTATTTGTACCCCCATACGAATTTATAAATCTTCAAAATATTGCTCTCAGAAATGGTGGAAGAAATACTCATGTCACCTGATCTACATACACATTTTATCACAGAAATATTCCGGACACAAAAAGCAAAGGTCACACTTACAATTGTACCAAAGCCTAAATGAAAAGATAGCATCCATTACTAAAATCATCCATGTCCAGGTTGCCTAATGCTCTCAAATATCAATCCTATTGGTGACTACATATTTGTTTCTTCCTAAGATTATATATTCAACTTCAAACCTGTTGAAAATGTCTAACCCTATCACACACTTTATACTTTGCTTGATTTCCTAATGTCTCTATTGATATCTGCTTTCCTACATGTTTTCCCCAGTTCATCATTGTGACTGACTCTTCACATGTGCTGACATTTACATACACTCTCTACCCGAAACCCTATTGCTGAAGAACTTTTGGTCCAAATCCTATGCTCACTCTTCTTTCTAAATCTACCAACTACCTTCCTAATCCTACCGACTATCGGTTTTTGACTGGATGCTCTCTTCAACATTCAATCATCCAAGGTACAAGGTCCGATGCCAGTGTATATTGATTTATCTGAGACATCTGTGCAGCACATAACTCAAAGTTAAGTATCCCACTCAAGTCCCCAATGCCCTTCTGGGCTTCAAATCTTACCTAGATTTCTGCTTTCATACTTATATTTCACATGTATACTCTTGTAAATATCGCAGGTTGCCAATACCATTATTCATCCCGCAGAATGATTCGTAACCCAAATCGAACTTGTTATTAACCCTAACCATACACTGTTCCCTCAATATAACTAACTTAAGAGCAGCGACAGAGTGGGTCTTACAATATAGAAATGTAGAAGATCTTCCACCTGCTTAGAACCTCAAAGATCCATGAAGAAATGATCCTTGGAGAAGATGTAGGCAGCTATGTAGGACCTGAGAGAGCAATAGTCATCTTCCATGCAAACAACCTGGTCAGGATGAATTGATGTGTCTGAATCAGCCTCTCTCTTCTTAATGTAGAGAAGATGGACCAAACCAGGCCTCTGTGGAGAACTGTTCCAGGGTGCCTATAGTTGATATACCATTATAACTTCTGAATGTGTCACAGGATGTTGGGGCAGCCTCTATCTCATGGGAACCTTGGAAGCAACTGTTAGGACAAAGTGGTTACCAAGGCAGTGACCATATTCAGTTCCTGAAAGAAGTGACCTCACTTCACTTCCTTGGTGATGGAATTCTCTGAACTTGGGATCCAGGAAGCCAGGCACCCAGAGCCAGTCCCACTCCAGACCCAGTGGGCTAACTTGTTTGCTTTTCCCAAAGACATAGTCAGTCTTTCTTGGTACCTGCTGATGTGAGGATGGCCAAATGCCAGCAGAGCTCTGAAGAGGGGCCTTTCCTGAGAAAGCAGGCAGTGGCTCACTGCTGGCTCCTTACAACTTCACGGAGTTGGACATTGAGACCAGATGTGAAACAGGACAAGACATTTTGGGGGAACATAATATGGCCCACCAGTCAGAAGACACTCCGGATAGTCACAGACCTATTTGGGGGAAGGAAGTGCCTTTGCCGTTGTAGGTGTGAGTTTGTGGTTTTTTCTCATGTTCTGAGAATAGGTAGGAAAGGTGGTTTGTTTGGTTTGGAGTGGACTGTTTCTAGTAAGTCGTTTTACATTGTGAGTGTTTCTATGTCTGTGTATCCCACTGTATCCATGGTTGTAGACATTAGAAAAGAGAATGCACCAATGGATGTGTTGTCTCTAGTTGAAAGCTTCCGCAATTCATACTGCGCAATTGATGAATGCACTGCAGCTTGCCTTATGGATGGGCAACATCTACTATCTTCTAAAGTTCCTGTTTTCTACGTGAATTCTGGCCACTCTCCAGAATAGACTCATGGTTTTGTTTCCCAGATATGTAACACCACAAGGCTCTGTGACATGGCCATGTTCTGGAGAGCTGAAGGGAATGAGATCATCTCAGAAAACTCAGATATCAGTGTGTGCAGTAAAGTCTCAGTGGAGAAACCCTTCTTTGGGCCATTTGCTTAATTCTATTTCTATTACCCTAAATGTCAGAAAGGTCTTTGCCTCAGGCCACCCCTTTGTGTAGCCTGAAAAACACTGTTTTCATATGGAAATGAATGGACCCCACCTGTGGCTCTTTGCTTAATTTCTTTAGAATGGGATGTGTCTGAATCAGCCTCTTGTCCTTGTATGAGGTTGTGGCTTAGATTCTCAGCACCTGATGGATCTAAAGAAAGATCCCATGTTCTTCCAAAACTAAAATGTCCAAAAGAGCAGTCATTGTGGATGAATATTTTTGCCTTCTTGTTTTAGGTTCCTGAACTCCATCAAGTGAGAATAGGGATCCTTTGGGTCAAATGAGTTCTTGAAATCCCTGCAGAGGCTAGCCCATATGTGCTTGGATTTTCTCATGAATCCAAATCACATAAAGAATCTATACCCTACAGCCAGTAGGCTGAAATTGGAGAAGTGGAACACTTTAACAGCAGGAATATTTGATCACTCCTGGTTCACAGGAAGAGTGTCCAGGCCACCATGATTTTAGGCAAATAAGGGGCAAGTGAGCTTATTTTGGACACTACCTTGGGCTCATAGAAACCTCCAGCTAGAGGTTATGATGAGTGTCTACGTGGAAGAAGATGATGGCCCTGTGGGAGTGTTTTGATTTTAATTGTGGTAATTTTTGTGGCGGTTGGAAGGGATGACTGGGTCCACCTGGGCTTGAACTCTGGTGTGATTCCCCTTAGAGACTGCATTCTGGAATTGACCTCAGAGAAGTATTGCCATGAATTGTGTTGGGATTTTAGGAGGACACACATAAGACTCACTCTTGGAAACTGAGATCTATGCCCAGTGTGGCTTTCCACAGAGGCCTGGGAATCTCAGCCAGGATATCACATGATTTTATTCTGAAAGACTTGGCAGCCATAGATGAGAGTCAAAACATACATGGACCTCACATTGTAGACGTGAATTGGCCTGGCTTTATGTGACCATTTGGTAACTCTTTGAGAAGCCTTGACTTTGAGAGTTCTCCAGAGCTTTCATTGAAATGAACTTTCTCACACTTAATGGTTCCTGAATGAATTGAGACCCACAGTGCCTCTAACTTCATTTTTGAAAAATTGCTAAATAAATACCATGAAATTTTTTAAATTCCCATGACCAGGTGGAACTGCAGAAAATTTGATGTCCTGTTGCTTATCATGTGTATACCAGACAGTGCCTTGTTTAACTGGGTTTCATGAAAATGATGTAGAACACGAGATGCCAGTAATTTGGAGCCTGCTGAGTAGTGGGCCTAGAGCAGTGGTGGGAAGGTGTGTGAAAAAACATCATGGAGGGGCTATGTGGATCTGCCATTGGCTTGTGACTGATATAGTGCAGACATGAGACCCTTATATGTAAAGGCATCCTGTTATATGGAGAGTTTTAAGGGCAATGTTCAGAATAAGTTTACTATGGTTACTGGGGCAAGCTCTGTGGGATAGAAGCCTGGTTGGTGCATTCTCCTGCAGACCCTGACCCACCACAAGTGACAGAACTCCCTCCAGCACTGTATCCCAAATGAACTTCTTATATTTTGTGAAGCAAATACCAAATTCCCAGTGCAGCAGCAAAAAACACCATGAAAAGTGGAGGATGACCAAATGTCTTCACAGTCCCCACTGGGAGACACTTAGAATCCAGTGGCCACAGTTTACCTACAAAGAGAGAATTGAGCACTGCTGCCTCATGTTCATTGGAATATAAGAAACCATCTCTTCCCGGTCACATAGATGCAGACCCAGCTTTGATGGTCTCACTACGAAGGAAGCTAAAGCTCATGACATCAACATATATTTCAGGATCCCAACCTCAGAGGCCATTTCCCAAGAATTCTTAGGCCAGCAGAGCTCCTTGTTTGTGGAGTGTTTACCCTGTCCTTTACTTTTGGAAACTCCTCTACCACCTCAAAAGTTGTGAACTCCCGAGCATATTCCATTCCATGTATGTATTCCTAGATTTTTACACTTTTCAACTCTAATTGTGTCTTACTTGGGGCGAAGGTAATGTCAAGGCATTTTTCTGGATGTGAGTGGGAAGATTTTTGTGTATCACATATTTACATACACATTGGATTCATTTTCCAATTTTCCATTTGAAATACTTAATCCCTGACACTAACCTGTACCCTACTAGTCTCTGACTAATAATCCTAAAATGATGGTGAAAAATAACCCAAAAAGAATAGAAATACAAGCAGTTCAGAGGAGGCATGGTGTATAGTTGGAATTGCTTTTTGCATTATATAATGTAGGAGTTTTAAATCTAGTCAATTTTCTGTTGAAATAGTTCTAGATGTGTTTTTAAAATTAACAAATATGTGAATCCCTGTCTCCCTTTCTCTGTAGCCTATTCAGCACATGTATTTTTATATGCACATATAGAATCCTACCTGATATCACTTGTACACACATGTGAGGTGGCTGAATTGGCAGATGCAAATTGTGAGAAGAGATCACTCCTCCTAAACGCTGTTGGAACTGAAAATTCAACCTACGGGTGAGCTTCCTAGTTGAATAACATTATACATAAATCCATTTCAGTAAAATGAATATTTTTCGATCTTTGGATTATATATATTTGATGAAGATTTTCGATTGGCATATATATTGCTACCTTTTTTTTCTTTTATTGGTTGCTCAAAACATTACAAAGCTCTTGACATATCATATTTCATACATTAGATTCAAGTGGGTTATGAACTCCCATTTTTACTCCAAATATAGAATGCAGAATCACATCAGTTACACATCCATATTTTTACATAATGTCTTATTTGTTACTGTTGTATTCTGCTACCTTTCCTATGCCCTACTATCCCCCCTCCGCTCTCTTCCCATCTTCTCTCTCTACGCTAACTACTGTAATTCATTTCACTTATTGTTTATTTTTCCATTACACTCACAACCTCTTATATGTATTTTTTTTTGTAACAATAAGGGTCTCCCTCCATTACCATGCAATTTCTCTTTTCTCTACCTTTCCCTCCCACCTCATGTCTCTGCTTAATGTTAATCTTTTCTTCATGCTCTTCCTCTCTGCTCTGTTCTTAGTTGCTCTCATTATATCAAAGAAGTCATTTGGTATTTGTTTTTTTTGGGATTGGCTAGCTTCACTAAGCATAATCTGCTCTAGTGCCATGCATTTCCCTGCAAATTCCATTATTTTGTCATTTTTTAGTGCTGTGTAATCCTCCATAGTATATAAAAAAAAAACATTTTTTTTTATCCATTCATCTATTGAAGGTAATCTGGGTTGGTTCCACAGTGTAGCAATTGTGAATTGTGCTGCTATGAACATCGATTGGCAGTATCCCTGTAGTACGCTCTTTTAAGGTCTTCAGGGAATAGTGCGAGAAGGGCAATAGCTGGGTCAAATGGTGCTTCCATTCCCGGCCTTCCCAGGAATCTCCATACTGCTTTCCAAATTGGCTGCACCAGTTTCAGTCCCATCAGCAATGTACAAGAGTACCCTTTTCCCCACATCGTTGCCAGCACTTGTTGTTGTTTGACTTCATAATGGCTGCCAATCTCACTGGATTGAGATGGTATTTTAGGGTGGTTTTGATTTGCATTTCTCTGACTGCAAGAAATGGAGAGCATTTTTTCATGTACTTGTTGATTGATTCTATGTCCTCCTCTGAGAAGTGTCTGTTCAGGTCCTTGGCCCATTAGGTTATTTGTTATCTTATTGTCTAATTATTTGAGTTCTTTGTATACTTTGTATACTCTGGATATTAGGGCTCCATCTGAAGGGTGAGGAGTAAAAATTTGTTCCCATGATCTAGGCTCCATATTTACCTCTCTTATTGTTTCTCTTTCTGAGAAAAAAATTTTCAGTTTAAGTAACTCCCATTTGTTGATTCTTGTTATTAACTCTTGTGCTATGGGTGTCCTATTAAGGAATTTGGAGCCTGACCATACAATATGTAGATCGGAACCAACTTTTTCTTCTATCAGATGCAGAGTCTCTGATTTGAATCTAGCTCCTTGATCCACTTTGAGTTAACTTTTGTGCATGGCGAGAGAAAGGGATTCAGTTTCATTTTGTTGCATATGGATTTTCAGTTTTCCCAACACGATTGGTTGAAGATGCTATCCTTCCTCCATTGCAAGCTTTTAGCTCCTTTATCAAATATAAGATAGTTGTAGCTTTTTGGATTAGTCTCTGTGTCCTCCATTCTGTACCATTCGTCCACCCGCCTGTTTTGGTACCAGTACCATGCTGTTTTTGTTATTATTGCTCTGTAATATAGTTTGAAATCTGGTATCGCTATACCGCCTGATTCACACTTCCTGCTTAGAATTGCTTTTGCTATTCTGGGTCGTTTATTTTTCCATATGAATTTCATGATTGGTTTATCTATTTCTACAAAAAATTCATTTGGGATTTAGATTGGCATTTCATTAAACCTACAGACAACTTTTTAGTAATATCGCCATTTTGATGATGTTAGTTCTGCCTATCCATGAACAGGGTATATTTTTCAATCTTCTAAGATCTTATTCTACTTCTCTTTTTAGGGTTCTGTAGTTTGCATTGTATAAATCTTTCACCTCTTTTGTTAGGTTGATTCCCAAGTATTTAATTTTTTATGAGGATATTGTGAATGCAGTGTTTTTCCTCATTTTCATTTCAGAAGTTTTGTCGCTGATATACAGAAATGCCTTTGATTTATGCATGTTGATTTCATTTCCAGCCACATTGCTGAATTCATTTATTAGTTCTAGTAGTTTTTTTCTGTAGACCCTATTGGGTCTTCTATGTATAGAATCATGTCATCTTCAAATAGTGATAATTTAAGTTCTTTTTTTCCTATTTTTATGTCTTTAATGTCTTTCAACTTTCTAATTGCTCTGGCCAGTTTTTCGAGAACTATATTGAATAGAAGTGGTGATAGAGGACATCCCTGTCTTGTTCCAAATTTTAGAAAGAATGCCTTCAATTTTTCTCCATTCAGAATGATGCTAGCCTGAGGCTTAACATAGATAGTTTTTACAATGTCGAGGTATGTTCCTTTTATCCCTAGTTTTTCTAATGTTTTGAACGTAAAGGAATGCTCTACTTTTTCTAATGGTTTTTCTGCATCTATCAAGATCATCTTATGGTTCTTATTTTTAAGTCTATTGATGTTGTGAATAACATTTATTGATTTCCATATATTGAACCCTCCTTGCATCTCAGGGATGAATCCTAGTTGATCATGGTGCACAATTTTTTTGATGTGCCTTTGTATCCAAATCACCAGAATTTTAATGAAAATTTTTGCATCTAGGTTCATCAGAGATATTGGTCTGTTGTTTTCTTTCATTGAGGTGTCTTAGTCTGGTTTCAGAATCAGGGTGATGTTGGCCACATAGAATGAATTTGGCAGAGCTCCCTGTTTTTCTATTTTCTGAATAACTTGAAAAGTATTGGTATTAATTCTTCTTTAAAGGTTTTGTAAAACTCCGCTGTATACCCATCCGATCCTGGGCTTTTCTTGGTTGCTAGTAGTTTGATTGCCTCTTCTATTTCATCGATTGATATTGGTCTGTTCAAATTGTGTGTATCCTCCTGACTCAGTCTAGGCAAATCATATGACTTAACAAATGTATCAATGTCTTCACTATTTTCTATTTTATTGGAATATAGGTTTTCAAAATAATTTCTAATTGTCTTCTGTATTTATGTAGCATCTGTTGTGATATTGCCTTTTTCATCCCGTATGTTAGTAATTTGAGTTCTCTCTCTTCTTCTCCTCGTTAGCATAGCTAAGGGTCTGTCAATCTTATTTATTTTTTCGAAGAACCAACTATTAGTTTTGTTAATTTTTTAATAGTTTCTTTTGTTTCAATTTCGTGATTTACTCTCTGATTTTAATAATTTCTTGCCTTCTGCTACATTTGCTGTTGTTTTGCTCTTCCTTTTCTAGGGCTTTGAGATTAAGTGAGAGCTCATTTATTTGTTGTTTTTGTTTTTTTCTTTTTTTGAGGAATGACCTCCAGGCGATGAATTTGCCTCTTGAATCTTGTTTCATTGTGTCCCATTGAATCTGATATGTTGTGTCTGTATTTTCATTTATCTCTAAGAATTTTTTGATTTCCTCCTTTATGTCTTCTGTAACCCATTGATCATTCAGTAACATATTGTTCATTTTCCATGTGATGTAGGATTTTTCCTTCCTTCTTTTACCGTTGGTTTCCAGTTTCATTCCATTGTGATCAGAAAAAAATTCATGGTATTATCTCCACCCCTTTATATTTACTGAGTGTTGCCCTATGGCATAATATATGGTCTATTTTTGAGAAGGATCCATGTGCTGGTGAGAAAAAAGTATATCCACTTGATGATGGTTGATATATTCTATATATGTCAGTTAAGTCTAGGGTATTGATTGTGATATTGAATTCTATATTTTCTTTATTCAACTTTTGTTTGGAGGATCTGTCCAATGGTGAGAGAGGTGAGTTGAAGTCTCCCATAATTATTGTGTTGTGGTCTATTTGATTCTTGAACTTGAGGAGAATTTGTTTTATAAAAGTTGCAGCACCATTATTTGCTGCGTAAATATTGATAATTGTTATGTCTTGTTGGTGAATGGTTCCTTTCAACAGTATATAATGTCCTTCCTTATCCCTTTTGATTAAATTAGTCTTGAAGTCGATTTTATTCCATATGAGGATGGCCACCCCTGCTTGCTTACAAGGACCGTGTGCATGGTATAAATTTTCCCAACCTTTCACCTTCAGCCTGTGTATGTCTTTTCCATTCAGATGTGTCTCCTGGAAGCAACATATTGTTGGATTTGTTTTTTTTAATCCACGTTACAAGTCTATGTCACTTTATTGGAGAGTTTAAGCCATTAAAGTTTAGAGTTAGTATTGATATATGGTTTGTATTGCCACCCGTCTTTGATTATTTATCTTTTTTTTTTTAATTTAGTTTGTTTATCCATGATTAACTTTTCCCCCGCCCTCTGTCATTAATGAGGCACTTCCCACTGATGGTTTTCTTTGTTGATATTCATTTTTTCCTCGTGTAGTGTTTTCCTTAAGATGCTTTGCAATGCTGGTTTTCTGGCTGCAAGTTCTTTTAGCTTTTGTTTATCACGAAATGTTTTTATTTCGTTGTCTTACCTGAAGCTTAATTTTGCTGAATACAGATTTCTTGGTTGGCATCCATTGTTTTTAAGTGTTTGAAATACGTTGTTCCAGGATCTTCTCACTTTCAGCGTCTGTGATGAAAAATCTGTTGTTAACATTTTTGGTTTACCCCTGATTGTAATCTGCCTCCTTTCTCTTGTAGCTTTTAATATTTTCTCTTTGTTCTGTATATTGGATATCTTCATAACAATGTGTCTTGGCATTGGTCTACTGTGATTTTGTGTGCTCGGTGTCCTGTAAGCATCTACAATTTTTTTTATCCCTTTCCATTTTTATTTCTGGAAAGTTTTCTGTAATTATTTCATACAGCAGGTTATTCATTCCCTTGGTTTGAATCTCTGTACCTTCCTCTATCCAGATGACTCATTAGTTTTTTTTTTTCTTATGTTATCCCATATCTCTTGGATGTTTTTCTCATGACTTTTTACCAGCATTTCTTTGTTGGCTAGACTTTTTTCAAGATGATATATTTTGTCTTCATTATCTGACATTCTGTCTTCTACTTGCTCCACTCTGTTAGTGATACTCTCAATTGAGTTTTTAATTTGTTTTATCATTTCCTTCATTTCTAGAATTATTGTTTGATTTTTTTTATAATCTCTATCTCCTAATTAAGATGCTTAATTTCTTTTTATATCTGTTTATGTAATTCATTTTCAATGTGTTCTTTCACTGTTTGGTTTTGATGTCTCGTATCCTCTTTAAGGTTCCATTCCATCTGTCTAAGGTATTTCTTGAGTTCTTTATATGACCATTTTTCTGATGACTCTAGGTCCTTCTGAATATTTAGGCTGTCCATCATTGTTTGTACTCCTTTTCTTCCTTGCTTTTTTATGCTGCTCATGTTACTTCTTGTTTTGTTTGACTGCTGAGTTACTGCTTACTCTTATAAATTTATTTGATGCTTGGGAGGAAAGATATTAGAAGGGAAGGGAAGAAGTCACTAAAGAGAATGAGAGTAGACAGGTAGAATTCAAGGAAGGGAGAATAAGAAAATTGAAAAGAAATGAAAAGACAAAAGAAAAAAATAGAAAATAAAGAAAGAAAAAAAATTTAAATAATAATTATAATTAAAAAATGAAAATTAAAATTTAAAATAATATTAATAATAATAATGATAAAATAATAAATAAAAAAATAAAAACATTAAAAAAGTTAAAGAACAACAACAACAAAAATGAAAATGAAAGAAATATAAAAAATATAAATTAAAAAAATAATAATAATACATGCAGTCATAGAGTTCAATTAACTTCTCTTTCAGTATGTGGAGCTGTGTGCACTGGGCCAAGCTCCTCCTCTGAATAAGTGGGAACCAATCACTGTGCAGCAGCTCTTCCTCCCAAACTTGGCGGATCTCCAATCCTGAGTGCCTAGGGCCTTCTCTTGTGCTTCCTCAAGCCATGCCCTGATCACCTGTGACGCTCACCACAATAGTGGTTACAAGCCAGAACTCTACTCCTGGCAGCCCTGTTTTCATGAACGCCTGTGCACACTCTACCTGTTTGCCTCCCTCAGACCCTAAGTTTGTAGAGCTTGGGGCTGAGGACCCCCAGCGAATTTTCTTGCCCTCTGGGAGCCACACCACCGGTACGTGGTGTAAGAGACCTCAATTGTCAGCACTTGTGGGATCAGGAGCCCGGAATTCCACGCCGCTAGTCCCGAGCCAATCCAGATTCCCTAGGTCTGGCTATCGCGCTCACGGGAGAGCTGGAAGAGGCCCTTACGGCAGAGCTGGGAGGGGCCCTTAAGGTTTTCCCGCTGTGTTGAGAGAGATGGCTAGGGGATTACACACCTGTCACGCTGGTTTCAATGAAGTTATCTCCTCTGCCCGTGACATCATTTCTATGCTATGGTGGTATCCCATGCAAATGGTGACCGTTTGTTCCCTTTGCAAGGTAACCAACGCAACGGGTGGGTCCTGAGTGTCTCTCCCAAGCGCCGTTTCAATCCTGTGGCCACTGCCTTTGAAGGCTTGGTTGGCTTTTACCTCTGAAAGTTCAGAAGGGCCGAACAGTTATTTCAGAGGGATCTTAGTGCTGAGTCACGAGAACCAGGCAAACCGGAGGTTGAATGCAGCCGATCCAGGCTCGGTGTGTGTTCTGAGGGGCCCAGAATGTTCGCACCAGATCCACATTAGGTCAACATTGCCTAGTGATTCTGAGCAAACAGCATTTAGACAGTTTATGACTCCCGATGCCCGCGCAGCTGAAGAGGTCAGAGACTTGATTTTTCCATGCCTGCCTTCATGATGGATTTCCTGTATTGCTACTTTTTTATATCTGTGCATGTGAGTGTGTATGTATGAGAGTGTATATATATATATATACACTCTCCAGATTTTTTAAAATATGAAATATATGTGTCTTATTATACACTCCCTAAATTCATTCATATTCATATATGTGTATTTATAATCAACTTTCCACAAGATTATTCTCAGAAATAATCATACACCTGAAATACATATTTGTTTTCTAGTACTGAAAACTAAATTCAGTGAAAGGTGCAAACAAAACCTAATATTTCTACAGTTACTGAGCTAGTTTAACATCAATGCAAGTATATTCTTAGGGGACATGATGTGTATTTTGATTTTCATTTTTATTCAACACTTATACGTTACGATGTCTTCAGTTTATGCACATCATAGGATATATATTTCATTCAAAAGTTAGAAAATTTATAGGCATTTGTTTCACGATCAATCACTTTCTGATTCAGAACACATGATTCTTCTATGTTTCTTGACTGGTCTTTTCATGAGACTTCTTTCCAAACACATTATTTTTGTTTAACATCATCACTTATAAAGCAAAACTCAAACACCCTTCATGATAAACCATAATCCTAATATTACCATTAGATATATAACTGGTTGAAATGAATGATTATATATCAATATAAGATTTCTTATATATTTTCAGATTTCAATTCAATCCATTATTTAAAGTGGAACCAGATACATTATTTATTCATATTATCGTCTATTCATGCATTATCTCTATATTCATAGACACAGGGTACACCTCTTTGTACCCCTAATACTAATGTATATGTCTTCAAAATATTGCTCCCAGACATGGTGAAAGAAATACTCATGTTACCTGATCTACATATACATTTTACCACCGAAATATTCTGAACAAAAAAAAATGTAAAGGTCACACTTATGATTGTACCAAAGCCTAAAAGGAAAGTGAACATGGATAAGTAATAACATCCGTGTCCAGGTTGCCTAATGCTCTCAAATGTCAATCCCATTGGTGACAACATATTTGTTTTTTCCTATGATTATATATTCAAACTCAACCCTGTTAAAAATGTCTAATCCTATCACTCATTTATACTTTGCCTGATTTCGTTATGTCTCTATTGATACCTGCTTTTCTACATAATTTCCCCAGTTCATCATTGTGAAAGACTCTTCACATGTACTGACATTTACATTCACTCTCTAAACGAAACCCTATTGCTAAAGAAGCTTTTTATTCCAAATCATATTCTCACTCTTCTTCCTAAACCTACCGACTATCTTTCTAATCCTACCGACTATCCCTTTTTAACTGGATGTTCTCTTCTACATTCAATCATCCAAGGTACAAGGTCCTATGCCATTGTATATCGATTTAACTGAGACAATTGTACAGAACGTAATTCAACACTATGCATCCCAATCAAGGGCCCAATGCCCTTCTGGGCTTCAAATCTTTCTTAGATTTCCGTTTTCATACATATATTTCACTTATATATTCTTATAAATATCGCAGGTACCCAATCCCTTTATTCATCCTGCAGAATGATTCCTAACCCAAATCAAACATATAATGAACCCTAACCATACACTAACTTTACCGAAGAGCAGGGACAGAGTTGGTTTTAAAATACAGGAATGTAGGGTATCTTCACCTGCTGAGAACCTCAAATGTTCATGCAGAAATGATCCCTGGTGAAGATGAAGGCAGCTATGAAATACCTCAGAAAGCAAAAGTCATCTTCCATGGCAGTCATCCTGGTCGGGTTGAAGGGTTGTGTCTGAATCACTCTCTCTTCTTAATGTATACAAGATGGACCAAACCAGTTCTGTGTGGAGAGCTGTTCCGAGGTGCTTATGATTGATATAACATTCTAACTTGTGAAAGTGTTACAGGAAAACAGGGGCAGCCTCCACCTAATGGGACTTTTGGAAGCAACTGTTAGGGCAAAGTGGTTGCCAAGGCAGTGATGTAATTCAGATCCTGAAGGAAGTGACCTCACCTCACTTCCTTGGTGATGAAACTCTCTGAACTTGGGATCCAGGAAGCCAGGAACCCAGACACAGTCCCTGTCCCAGTCCCAGTGGTCTCATATGTTTGGATTTACCAAGGACAGAGTCAGTCTTTCTTTGAACCTACAGATGTGAGGATGGCCAAATGCCACGAAACCTTTGAAGAGGGGCTTTTCCTCAAAAAGCAGGTAGTGTCTCACCACTGGCTCTTGACAACTTCACAGAGTTGGCCAAGCAGACCAGAACTGAGACAGGAGAGGTCATTTTGGGGAAACATAGTATGGCCCACCAGTCAGAGGACACTCCGGAGAGTCACAGACCTACTTGGGGGAAGGAGGTGCCTTTGTGGGTGTGGGTGTGATTTTGTGGTTTTGTCTCAAGTTCTCAGAATAGGTGGGAAAGGCAGTTTGTTTGGTTTGGAGTGGACTACTTTTAGTAAGTCCTTTGACAAGGCGAGTGTCTGTGTATCCCACTGTGTTCATGATTGTAGACATTAGAAGAGAGAAGGCATCAATGGATGTTTCCTGTCTACTAGAAAGCTTGCCAGCATTCATTGTGCCCAATATATGAGTGGAATCAGGCTTGCCTTATGGATGGGCAACACCTACTAGCTTCATAATTTCCTGTATTCTCCTTCAATTCTGGCAACACTCCAGAATAGTATCATGGTTTTGTGTCCAAGATATGTACCACCTCCAATATCTGTGACATGGCCATGTACTAGATAGTTGAAGGGAATGGCTAGCATCTCAGAAATCTCAGATATCAGTTGACCAGGAAAGTCTCAGTGGAGAAACCCTGCTTTGGTCCTTTTGCTTACCTATTGTTCTGTTGCCCTGAATGTCAGGAAGAACTTTGCCTCAAGCCACCACTTTGTGAAGCCTGAAGAAAACAGTTTTCAAATGCAAATGAATGGGCATCACGTGTGGATCCATGCTTAATTGCTTTGAAAAGGGATATGTCTGAATCAGTCTCTTGGCCCTGTGTGAGGCTGAGGCTTAGATTCTCAGCACCTGATGGATCTAAAGATACATCCCATGCATGCATCGAAAACCAAAATGGCAAAAAGATCAGATATTGTTGATTAACTCTCTTGCCTTCCTCTGGTAGGTTCCTGACATCCATCAAGTGAGAACAGGGATCCTTTGGGTCAAATGAGTTCTTCAAAACCCAGCACAGGCTAGCCCATAGGTGCTTGTTTTTCTCATGACTCCAATTCACTTAAAGAATCTAAACCTCAAAGTCAGTAGGCCTCAAGTTGGAGAAGCTAAGCAGTATTAAAGGAAGGCCTATTTGATCACTCCTGGTTTACAGGAAGGGTGTCCATGCCACCCTGACTTTAGGCAAATGAGGTGCAGGAAGCTTATTTTGGACACTGACGTGGGCTGCTCCCCTCATGGAAACCTCCAGCCACAGGTTATGATGAGTGTATATATGGAAGAAGATTTGGGCCATGTGGGAGTGTTTGGGATTTAATTGTGGACATTTGAATGGTGGTTTGAAGAGATGACTGGGTCCACGTGGGCTTGCACCCTGGTGTGATTCCCCTTAGAGACTGAGTTGTGGTACTGATCTCAGAGAAGTATTGCCATAAATTGTGTTGGGATTTTAGATGGCCATGCATGAGAGTTGCCCTTGGAAAGACATCTAGGCCCAAGTTGACTTTCCACAGATCACAGGGAATCTCAGCCAGGATATCACATGATTTTATTCTTAAAGACTTGGCAGCCATTTTTGAGAGTCAAAACACACATGGACCTCACATTGTAGACCTCAATGGGCCTGGCTTAATCTGACATTTTGGCCACTCTTTGGGAAGCCTTGCCTGTGAGAATTCTCCAGAGTTTTCATTGAAATGAACTTACTCACCATTTAATGGTTCCTGAATAAATTGAAACCCACAGTGCCTCCAACTTCTTCCTTGAAAATTGGCTAGATAAATACCATAAAAATTTTTGAAATTCCCATGACTGGGTGGCACTGGAGAACATTTGGATGTCCTGTTGCTGATCATGAGTATGTAAGACAGTGCCTTGATTGACTTGGTTTTATGAAAATGGTGTAGAACAGAGATGCCAGTGAGTTGGATCCTGTTGAGTAGTTGTCCTAGAGCAGTGGTTGGCAGGTGTGTGATAAAACATCTGTGTTGGGCCATGTGGATCTGCCATTGTCTTGCAAATGGATTGTGACTGACATTTTGAAGCCAGTAGACTCTTATATGTAAAAGCATATTGTTATATGGAGAGGTTTCAGGGCAATGTTCAGAATCAGGTTGCTATGGTCAATGGGGCAAGCAATGTGGGATAGAAGCCTGGTTGGTGCATTCTCCTGCAGAACCCGACCCACCACAATTGACAGAACTCACTTCAGCACTGTGTCCCTGTTGAACTCCTTGTATTTCATGAAGCAAATTCCAAACTCCCAGTGCAGCAGCAAGAAACACCACGAATAGTGGAGGATGACCAAATGGATTTACAGTCCACACGGGGAGACACTTAGACCCCAGTGGCCACAAGTTACATACAAATAGAAAATTCAGCACTGATGCCTCATGTTCATTGGAAAATAAGAAACAATGTCATTCATGTCACATAGATGAAGACCCAGCTTTGATGGTCTCACTCCAAATGAAGCTAATGCTCCTGACAACAGCATATATTTCATTGCCCAACCTTAGAGGCAGTTTCTCCAGATGTCAGGCTGGCAGAACTTCATGTTTGTGGAGTGTTTACCCTGTCCCTTACTTTTGGAAACTCCTCTACCACCTCCAAATTGTGAACTCCTGAGCATTTTCCATTCCACATATGTATTCACAGATTTTCTAACTCCTCTCCTCTAATTGTGTCTTATGTGGGGCGAAGGTAATGTCAAGGCATTGTTATGAATGAGAGTGGGAAGTTTTTTGTGTAGCACATATTTGCATATACATTGGATACATTTTCAAATTTTCCTATCGAAATACTGAATCCCTGACACTAACACATACCCTAATAGACTTTGACTTCTAATCCTAATATTATGGAGAAAAATAACCCAAACAGAATAGAAATACAAGAGGTTCACAGGAGGCATGGTGTATAGTTGGACTTGCCTTTCGTATGATAAATGGTAGGTGTTATAAATCTAGCGAATTTTAATTGAAATAGTCCTCCATGTGTTTTAAAAGTTAACAAATATGTGAATAACTGTCTCCCTTTCTCTGTAGCCTATTCATCACATGTATTTTTATATGCACATATCGAATTCTACCTGGTATAACTCGTACATTTTGTGAGGTGGCTGGCTTGGCAGATACAAATTGTGAGAAGAGATCACTCCTACTAAATGCTGTTGGAACCGAAAATTCAAGATACGGGTGAGCTTCTTAGTTGAACGACATAAATCCATGTTCATTAAAATGAATATTTTTGGATCTGTGGATGATATATATTTCATGGTGAATTTCGATTGGCATACATAATGCTACTTTTTTAATGTCTCTGTGTGTATGTATATATATACATATATATATATATATTTTTTTCACTCTGCAGATTTTTCAAAATATGAAGTATATTTTTCTTATTATACACTCCCTAAATTCATTCATATTCATGTATGTGGATTTATAATCAACTTTTCAAAAGATTTTTCTCAGAAATATTCATCCACCTGAAATACTTATTTGTTTCCTAGTACTGAAAACTAACTTCAGGGGATCATATGATGGCTGCGAAGGGAGTGCATCATCCCCATATACCGCATCACTGTGCGGGAGAATGACGAGTTAGAATGGCTAAAACCTATCTTGTTAGGAATTTCCAGCAAAATTGTGGTTCTCCAAAACCTAGTGTACTAATTTCCATCTCACGAGGATCAGCTACGGGAACTCAAACGAGAGTGATTTGTCCTCACAGAAGGTCATGTGGCTTATTCAGGAAATCGCTCCGTGGCTAGAGTCTGTGGTGCGTGCTGGGAAACGACGAGATAGCAACGCAAATATACAGTGGTGCAGATACTGTGGGCTCCTGCCAGGTATGCAATCACTGTGCTCAGTGCTGAATTCTGGGTTTGAGACGGGGAAGCATGCAGTCCAACTCGTTTCTCCGCACCAGTCAGACCACAGAGGAACCCAGCGGCCACCATCTTGGAGAGGTGACGTCACCATCCCTGTTTTCGACTGATCGCAGCTTATTCAGCTATAGAACCGGTAATTTCAGGATGCCATTCACCTTTGTCTTGCAGACAAATTACTCAGGCTCAGTGCTAGAGAACCCGCAGAAACTGCGTCTTGGAGCCTGCTTCTATTAGAACATACACCAAGCCCAGAGCGGCCGAATTCCGCCTCCCGGAACTGATCTGGCCCTGGGCTAAAGAACCTGCGGAAACTGCTTCTCGGTCCGGGTCTTGCTGAATACTGTGGAGGTAAATATCAACCGAGCCTTCATAGGGAGTGCAACAGGATTGAGACGGGGCTTGTGAGTGCCGGTCAGAACTCACCCATTGCTTTAGTCACCCAGCAAAGGGAACAAAATGCTGCCTTTTGCATGGGATACCAACATGGCAGAGATCTGATGTCATCAGAAAGCAGCAGAGGAGATAACTTCATTGATACCATCGGTGACAGAAACAGTTGGTCTCCTGGTAAAGAAAGTGAGTCACAAACACCCGGGTCTCTCTCACTTTGTCATCAAGCCAGAGGGGCAGAGCAGAGCCGCCGCCCACGCCCGGAACAGGCCCAGCGACACACCTGCATGGTAGTCACGTCACCCCAATTGGAATAGAGGCAGAGCAGAGCCGCCGCCCTTGCCCAGAACAGGCCCAGTGACCCGCAGGCATGGTAGTCAAATCACCCGAATTGGAATAGTTGCAGAGCAGAGCCTTCTCCCTCACCTAGTACAATCCCAGTGGCCCACCGGCATGGTAGTCAGGTCACCCCAATATTAGTAGGGACAGAGCAGAGCCTTCGCCCGCACCCAGAACAGGCCCAACAACCTGCCGGCATGGTAGTCACGACCCCCCAAATGGAGTAGTGGCAGAGCAGAGCCATCACCCGCACCCGCAAGGTAGGCACACCTGCACCTGACTGGCAGAAGAGGCCCATCGCCCTGCCGGAGCGGCAGACACTTCACCCCATTTGGAATAGGAGCAGAGCAGATCCGTTGCCCGTGCCCGCAAGGTAGGCAGACCTGCGACAAACTGGCGGAACAGGCCCAGCAACACACCTGCATGGTAGTCACGTCACCCCAATTGGAGTAGGGGCAGAGCAGAGCCGCCGCCAGCACCTACAAGGTAGGCAGACCTGCGACTGATCGGCAGAACACCCCAGGGGTCCACGGGCCTGGTAGACACGTGACACCAATTGGAGGAGGGGCAGAGCAGAGCCGCCTCCCGCGCCTGCATGGTAGGCAGACCTGCAACCGATCAGGAAAACAAGCCCAGTGGCCCGTCAGCAAGGTAGTTAGATCACCCTAATTGGAGGAGCAGCACAGCCCCCCTGCGCCCATGCAAGGGAGACTTTGCAACTATACAAGAGCAATATAAATATATAGGAGGAAAATTTCAAAATCACAACAGTTTCACCAAGCAGAAAGAAAAGCGAGCAGTATGATAAGACAAGGAAAAAAGGACCACAAGCAATGCAGGTCAGCACAACTTTAGAAGAGGTAATAGCTGCAGTAAATGGAATGTCAGATAAAGAACTCAGGATATACATGCTTCAGATGATCTGGAGTCTCAAGGAAGACATTAGACAGCAAAATCAGACAATGAAAAATCACTTCGACAATGAATTACAAAAACAAATCCAAGAAGCAAAAGATCAGCTATACAGGGAGATAGAGGTTGTAAAAAATAACAAACAGAAATCCTAGAAATGCAGAAAGCAATAAACCAACTTAAAAACTCAATTGAGAATACTACCAGCAGAGTAGAACACTTAGAAGATAGAACATCAGACAATGAAGACAAAGTATTCCAACTTGAAAAGAACATAGACAGCTCAGCAAGACTGTTAAGAAACCATCAACAGAATATCCAAGAAATACGGGATAACATAAAGAGACCAAACTTAAGAGTCATTGGAATACAGGAAGGTATAGAGGTCCAAACCAAAGCAATGAGCAATGTATTCAATGAAATAATACGAGAAAACTTCCCAGACTTGAAGAATCAGACTGACTCCCAAGTCCTAGAAGCCTACAGGACGCCGAATGTGCAAAATCATAAGAGATCCACACCTAGACACATTATAATGAAGATGCCCAACGTACACAATAAGGAGAGAATTTTAAATGCTACAAGAGAAAAAAAAAGCAGATTACATTTAGGGGTAAACCAATCAGGATAACAGCTGATCTTTCAACACAGACTCTGAAAGCTAGAAGATCCTGGATTAACATTTTTCAAACACTGAAAGAAAATGGATTCCAACCAAGAATTGTGTATCCAGTGAAATTAAGCATCAGGATGGAAGATAAAATCATAACCTTCTATGTTAAAAAAAAAGTTAAAATAAATTGTAGCTAGAAAACCATCTCTTCAAAACATCATTGGCAAAATATTACAGGAAGAGGAAATGGAAAATAACAATAAAAACCAACAGTGGGAGGTAGTACAGTAAAAGGGGGAAATAATCAATGTAGAAAACAATCCATGTTTAATAACATAAATAAACAAATAGGGCTGGAAGAACAACCATTATCTCAATAATAACCGTAAATGTTAATGGCTTAAACTCACCAATTAAGAGACACAGGCTAGTAGAATGGATCACAACACAAGACCCAATAATATGCTGCCTACAGGAGACGCATTTGATAGGAAAAGACATACATAGACTGAAGGTGAAAGGTTGGGAAAAATCATATCACTTATATGGACTTCGGAAACAAGCAGGAGTGTCCATACTCATATCAAATAAAATAGATTTCAAGCCAAAGTTAATCAAAAGGGATAAAGAGGGACACTACATACTGCTCAAGAGAACCATACATCAACAAGACATAACCATTATAAATATATATATGCCCCAAACAATGGTGCAGCTATGTCCATCAAACAAACTTTTCTCAAGATCAAGAGTCTAATAGACCACCATACAATAATCATGGGAGACTTCAACACACCTCTCTCACCACTGGACAGGTCTTCCAAACAAAAGTTGAAATAGAAAACTATAGAACTCAATAACACAATTAATAACCTAGACTTAATTGACATATATCGAATATACTCCTCAACATCAAGCAGTTACATTTTTCCTCAGCAGCACATGGATCCTTCTCAAAAATAGATCATATATTATGTCACAGGGCAATTCTTAGACAATATAAAGAAGTAGAGATAATACCATGCATCTTATCTGATCATAATCTAATATAAACTAAAAATCAATGATAAACGAAGGAAGGAAAAATCATGCATCACTTGGAGAATGAACAATAGGTTACTGAATGATCAATGGGTTATAGAAGACATCAAGGAGGAAATTAAAAAATTCTTAGAGATAAATGAAAACACAGGCACAACATATCAGAATCTATGGGACACACTGAAATCCGTTCTAAGAGGAAAATTCATTGCTTAGATTTCATTCCTTAAAAAAAGAAAAAACAAAACAAAACAAATAAATGATGTCATACTTCATCTCAGAATCCTAGAAAAAGAAGAGGAAAACAACAGCAAAATAAGTAGAAGGTAAGATTTAATTAAAATCAAAGCTGAAATTAATGAAATCGAAACAAAAGAAACAATTGAAAAAATTGAGAAAACTAAAAGTTGGTTCTTTGAAAAAATAAATAAAATCGACAGACCCTTAGCCATGCTAATGAAGAGAAGAAGAGAGAAAACTCAAATTACTAGCATACGGGATGAAAAGGGCAACATCACATGTTAAGGTATATAAACAAGTCAGGATGGCACCTGGTATTTTGCCAGAGAAATGTTAGGGTCTGTAAACAAGTCTGGATGGCGCCTGGAAAAATGCCATAGAGAGTGGTTTGTGAAGTAACAAAAGCAAGCCATTAAGTGTGGAGATTCCTTATTGGTTCACTGCTGGATCTATTTTATGCTAATTAGATAAGCTATATAAAATGTATAAATGTCGCTCAGATGCTACAATAAACGGCTTCCATTCCTGCTGTATCAATCTACACAAGTTATTTGTCACCCCCTGGCAATCACAGCAGATATTTCTGAAATACAGAAGATAATCAGAAATTAATTTGATTCGTTATACTCCAATATAATAGAAGATAGTGAAAGCATCGAAAAATTTCTTAAGTCATATGATCTGTCCAGATTGAGTCAGGAGGATATAGACAACCTAAACAGACCAGTATCAATTGAGGAAATAGAAGAAACCATCCAAAGATTACCAACTAAGGAAAGACCAGGACAGTATGGGTATACAGCAGAGTTTTACAAACCCTTTAAATATGAACTAATACCAATACTTTTCAAGCTATTTCAGGAAATTGAAAAAGAGGGAGATCTTCCAAATTCATTCTACCAGGCCAATATCACCCTGATTTCTACACCAGACATAAACACTTCAAACAAAGAAAACTACAGACCAATATCCCTAAGGAATCTAAATGCAAAAATCCCTAATTAAATTCTGGTGAATCAGATACAAAAACATATTAAAAAAATTGTGCACCATGATCAAGTAGGATTCATCCATGGAATGCAAGGCTTGTTCAATATACGAAAATCAATAAATGTTATTCACCACATCAATAGACTTAAAAATAAGAACCATATGATCATCTCGATAGATGCACAAAAAGCATTCGACAAAGTACAGCATCCCTTTATCTTCAAAACTCTAGAAAAACTAGGAATAACAGGATCATACCTCAATATTGTAAAAGCAATCTATGCTAATCCTCAAGCTAGCATCATTCTGAATCTAGAAAAATTGAAGGCATTCCCTCTCAAATCTGGAACAAGAATGGGATGCCCTCTCTCACTACTTCTGTTCAATACAGTTCTCGAAACACTGGCCAGAGCAATTAGACAGACGGAAGAAATTAAAGGCATAAAAATAGGAAAAGAACAACTTAAATTATTACTATTGCAGATGACATGATTCTATACCTAGCAGACCCAAAAGGGTCTACAAAGAAACTAATAGAGCTAATAAATGAATGCAGCAAAGTGGCAGGATATAAAATCAACACGCATAAATCAAAGGCATTCCTCTATATCAGGGACAAATCCTCTGAAATGGAAATGAGAACAACCACTCCATTCACAATATCCTAAAAAAAAAAAAAGATGGGAATCAACCTAACAAAAGAGGGGAAAGTCTCATACAATGAAAACTACACAACCCTAAAGAGAGAAATATAAGAAGATCTTAGAAGATGTAAAAATATACCCTGTTCATGGAAAGCCAGAACTAACATCATCAAAATGGTGATATTACCAAAATTTCTCTATAGGTTTAATGCAATGCCAATCAAATCCCAAAGGCATTTCTTGTAGAAATAAAGAAAGCAATCATGAAATACATATGGAAAAATAAAAGTTCCAGAATAGCAAAAACAATGCTAGGCAGGAAGTGTGAATCAGGCGGTAGAGCGATACCAGACTTCACACTATACTACAGAGCAATAGTAACAAAAATAGCATGGTACTGGTACCAAAACAGGCTTGTGGACCAATGGTACTGAATAGAGGACACAGAAACCAATCCACAAAACTACAACTATCTTATATTTGATAAAGGGGCTAAAAGCATGCAATGGAGGAAGGATAGCATCTTCAACAAATGGTGTTGGGAAAACTGGAAATCCATATGTAACAAATTGAAACTGAATCCCTTTCTCTTGCCATGCACAAAAGTTAACTCAAAATGGATCAAGGAGCTTGATATCAAATCAGAGACACAGTGTCTGATAGAAGAAAAATTTGCTTACGATGTACATACTGTGGGTTCGGGCTCCAAATTCCACAATAGGACACCCATAGCACAAGAGTTAATAACTAGAATCAACAAATGGGACTTACTCAAACTAAAAAGTTTTTTCTCAGCAAAAGAAACAATAAGAGAGGTAAATAGGGAGCCTACATCCTGGGAAGAAATCTTTACTCCTCACACTTCAGATAGAGCCCTAATATCCAGAGTATACAAAAAACTCAAAAAATTAGACAATAAGATAACAAAGAACCCAATCAACAAATGGGCTGAGGACCTCAACAGACACTTATCAGATGAGGACTTACAATCAATCAACAAGTACATGAAAAAATGCTCACCATCTCCAGCAGTCAGAGAAATGCAAATCGAAACCACCCTAAGATACCATCTCACTCCAGTAAGATTGGCAGCCATTATGAAGTCAAACAACAAGTTCTGGCAATGATGTGGGGAAACAGGTACACTTCTACATTGCTGGTGGGACTGCAAATTGGTGCAGCCAATTTGGAAAGCAGTATGAAAATTTCTTGGAAAGCTGGGAATGGAACCACCATTTGACCCAGCTATTCCCCTACTCAGTCTATTCACTAAAGACCTAAAAACAGCATGCTACAGGGACACTGCTACATCGATGTTCATAGCAGAACAATTCACAACAGCAAGACTGTGAAACCAACTTAGATAACCTTCAATGAAAGAATGGATAAAATACTGTGGCATTTATACACAATGGAGTATTACTCTGCATTGAAAAATAAAAAAAATCATAGAATTTGGAGGGAAATGGATGGCATTAGAGCAGATTATGCTAAGTGAAGCTAACCAATCCTTAAAAAACAAATGCCAAATGTCATCTTTGATATAAGGAGAGTAACTAAGAACAGAGGAGAGACGAAGAGCATGACAAGATGATTAACATTAAAGCGGGATGAGAGGTGGAAAGGAAAGGGAGAGAGAAGGAAAATTGCATGGAATTGGAAGGAGACCCTCAGGGTTATACAAAATTACATACAAGAGAAAGTGAGGGGAAAGAGAAAAATAATACAAGGGGGACAAATTTATTACAGTAGAGGGGGTAGAGAGAGAAGAGGGGAGGGGCGGGGAGGGGAGGGGGGATAGTAGAGGATAGGAAAGGCAGCAGAATTCAATAGACACTAGTATGGCAATATGTGAATCAATAGATGTGTAACTGATGTGATTCTGTAATCTGTACACGGGGTAAAAATGGGAGTTTATAGCGCACTTGAATCAAAGTGTGAAATATGTTATAACAACAACTATGTAATGTTTTGAACAACCATAAATAAAAATGAAATAAAACTAACTACGGTGAATAATGCATGCAATCCTAATATTTCTACAGTAACTGACCCAGTTTAACATCAATGCAAGTAGATTCCTATGGGACATGATGTGTACTTTGACCTTCATTTTTATTCAACACTGGTACATTACTATTTCATCAGTTTATGCACATCACAGGATATATATTTCATCCACAATTTAGGAAAGTTATAGGCATTTGTTTCACTTTCAATCAATTCCAGCTTCAGAACACATGGATTCCTCCATATTTCTTGACTGGTCTTTTCATGAGACTTCATTCCAAACACATTATTTTCGATTTCCATAAACACTTTTGAAACAAAACTCACACACACTTCATGATAAACAATAACCCTAAGATTACCATTATATATGTAACTGGTTGCAGTGAATGATTGTATGTCAATATATGATTTCCTATATATTTTAAGATATCAATTCAATCCATTATTTAAAGAGAAAAAAGTTATATTATTTATTCACACTATGGTCTATTCATGCATTATCTCTATATTCATTGACACAGGGTACACCACTTGGTACCCACAATACTAATTTATGTGTCCTCAAATATTGCTCCCAGAAATGGTGGAAGAAATACACACATCATATGATCTACATATATATTTGATCACAATAATTTTCTGGGCACAAAATGCAAAGGTCACACTTATGATTGTACCAAATCCTAAATTGAAAGTGAACATGGCTTACTAAAAACATCCATGTCCAGGTTGCCTAATGCTTTCAAATGTCATTCCTATTGGTGACTACATATTTGTTTCTTCCTAAGATTATGTATTCAATCTCAACCCTGTTGAAAATGTCTAATCCTATCACTCACTATATAATTGCCTCATTTCGTAATGTCTCTATTGATATTTTCCTTCCTACATATTTTCCCCAGTTAATCATTGTGACTGACTCTTCACATGTGCTGACATTTATATTCACTCTATAACTGAAACCCTAATGCTACAGAACTTTTTGTCCAATTTTTATACTCACTCATTTTTTATAAACCTACCGACTATCTTCCTAATCCCACCGACTATCTCAATTTGAGTGGATGTTCTCTTCTAAAATCAAACATCCAAGGTATAAGGTCCTATGCCATTGATTGTCAATTTATCTGAGACATCTGTGTAGAACGTAATTAAAAGCTAAGTATCCCAATCAAGGGCCTAATGCCCTTCTGGGCTTCAAATCTTACCAACATTTCTGTTTTCATACTTATATTTCACCTCTATAATCTTATAAATATCACAGGTTCCCAATACTATTAATCATCCTGCAGAAGGATTCGTAATCCAAATCAAACATGTTAATAACCCTAACCATACACTCTTCCCTCAACCTAACTTTACAGAAGAGCAGGGACAGTGTTCGTCTTACAATACAGGAATGTAGGGGATCTGCCTCCTGCTGAGAACCTCAAAGGTCCATGCAGGTTTGATCCCTGGAGAAGATTAGGCAGCTATGAAGGACCTGAGAGAGAAAAAGTTATCTTCCATCTCAAACAACCTTTCCAAGATGAAGGGTTTTGTCTGAATAAGCCTCTCTCTTCTTAATGTAGAGAAGATGGACCATACAAGGCATGTGTGGAGAGCTGTTCCTGGGTGCCTATGGTTGATATACCATTCTAACTTTTGAAAGTGTCACAGGAAGTAAGGGCTGCCTCCATCTCATAGTACTATTGGAAGCAACTGTTAGGACAAAGTGGTTGCCAAGGCAGTGACCTCATTAAATTCCTGAAGAGATTAATCTCACCTCACTTCCTTGGTGATGAAACTCTCTGAACTTGGGATCCGGGAAGCCAGGCACGCAGAGCCAGTCCCATTCCCAGTCCCAGTGGTCTCATTTGTTTGGATTTAACAAGGACAGAGTCAGTCTTTCTGAGTACCTACTGATGTGAGGATGGACAAATGTCAGGAAAGCTCTGAAGAGAGGCCTTTCCTGAGAAAGCAGGTAGTGGCTCACAGCTGGCTAGTGACAACTTCACAGATTGGGCCAATGAGACCATATCTGACACAGGACAGGCGATTTCATCAGAACATAGTATGGCCCACCAGTCAGAGGACACTCCTGATAGTCACAGACCTACTTGGGGGAAGGAGCTGCCTTTGTGTGTGTGGGTGTAGGTTTGAGGTTTTGTCTCATGTTCTGAGAATAGGTAGGAAAGGCAGTTTATTTGTTTTGGAGTGAACTGTTTCTGGTAAGTCGTTTGACAAGGCCAGTGTCTCTATGTCTGTGTATCCCACTGTGTCCGGGGTTTTAGACATTAGAAAAGAGAATGAATCATTGTATGTGTCCTGACTAGTAGAAAGCTTCCCAAGATTCATCTTGCCCAATTTATGAATGGACTGTGGCTTGACTTATGCGTGGGCAACTCCTACAATCTTGCTAAGTTCCTGTTTTCTTCCTGAATCCTGGCCAATTTCCCAGAATAGGCTCATTTTTTTGTGTCCAAAATATGTACCACCTCCAAGCTCTGAGACTTGGCCATGTACTGGATAGCTGAAGGGAATGGGAGCATCTCAGAAAACTCAGATATGAGTGTGACCAGAAAATTCTAATGGAGAAACCCTGCTTTGGGCCTTTTGCTTACCAATTGTTCTGTTGCCCTGAATGTCCGGAACATCTTTGCCTCAGGCCACACCTTTGTAGAGCCAAAAGAAATAGTTTTCAAACAGAAATGAAAGGGCATCACCTCTGGCTCTTTGCTTAATTGCTTTGGAAAAGGATGTGTCTGAATCAGCTTTTTGGCCCTGTGTGAGGCTGCGGCTTAGATTTTTATCACCTGATGGATCTAAAGAAAGATCCCATGTGTGCATCCAAAACCAAAATGGACAAAAGAGCATTCATTTTGGATGAAGTCTCTCACATTCCTCTGTAAGGTTCCTGACCTTCATCAAGTGAGAATAGTGATCATTTGGTTCAAATGTGTTCCTCAAAACCCTGCAGAGGATAGCCCATAAGTGCTTGATTTTTCTCATGACTCCAAATCACATAAAGACTCTAAGCCCCACAGTCAGTAGGCTTCAAATTGGAGAAGCAGTGCCATCTTAATGGCCGGCCAATTTGATCACTCCTGGTTCACTGGAAGGATGTCCAGGCCACCCTGATTTTAGGCAAATGAGGGGCAAGGGTGGTTATTTTGGACACTGTCTTGGGCCGCACCCCTCATGGAAACCTCCAGCCAGAGGTTATGATGAGTGTGTATTTAGAAAAGATGAGTGACATGTGGGAGTGTTTTGGATTTAATTGTGGATATTTGTGTGGCAGTTGGAAGACATAACTGGGTCTACCTGGGCTTGATCTTTGGTGTGATTCCCCTTAGAGACTGAGTTCAGAATCTGACCTCAGAAAAGTATTGCCATGTATTGTGTTGGGATTAAAGAGGCCATGTATGAGAGTCACCCTTGGAAACTGAGAACTAGCGCCAGAGTGGCTTTGCACAGAGAACTGGGAATCTCAGCCAAGGTATCACATGATTTCATTCGAAAGACTTGGCAGCCATATTTGAGAGTCAATACACACATGGACCTCACATTGTAGACCTCAATGGGCCTGGCTAAATGTGACCTTTTGTCCACTCTTTGAGAAGCCTTGCCTGTGAGGGTTCTCCAGAGCTTTCATTGAAATAATCTTCCTCTCCATTTAATGGTTCCTGAATAAATTGAAACCCACAGTGCCTCCAACTTCATCCTTGAAAAATTTCTAGATAAATACCGTGAATTTTTTGAAATTCCCACGACTAGGTTGCACTAGAGAACCTTTGGATGTCCTGCTGCTGATCATGGATGTACCTGACAGTGCCTTGCTTGACTGGGTTTTATGAAAATGGTGTAAAACAGAGGTCCCAGTAAGTTGCAGCCTCCTGAGAAGTGGGCCTAGAGTTGTGGTGGGCAGGAGTGTGATAAAACTTCTGTGTTGGAGCAATTTGGATCTTCCATTGGCTTACAAATGGCTTGTGGCTTACATGGTGCAGCCAGCAGACCCTTATAAGTAAAGGCATCTTGTTATATGGAGAGGATTCAGGGCAATGTTCAGAATCAGGTTGCTATGGACAAGGATGCAATGGGGCAAGCTTTGAGGGATAGAAGATTGGTTGGTGCATTTTTCTGCTGTCCCTGACCCACCACACGTGATAGAACTCCCTCCTGCACTGTGTCCCAGTTGAACTCCTTCTATTTTATGAAGCAAATACCAAACTACCAGTGCAGCAGGAAAAACCCCACAAAAAGTGTAGGAGGGCCAAATGGCTTCACAGTTCAACGGGGAGACACTTAGACCCCAGAGGCCACAGTTTACTTAAAAAGAAAAATATCAGCACTGCTGCCTCATGTTCATTGAAATATCAGAAACAATGTCTTCCAGGTCTCATAGATGCAGACCCAGCTTTGATGGTCTCACTACAAAGAAAGCCAAATCTCCTGAAAACAACATATATTTCAAGTGCCCTATCTCAGAGGCAGTTTCTCAAAAAGCTTTTAGGCCAGCAGAGCTCCATGTTTGTGGAGTGTTTACCCTATCCCTTGCTTTTGGAAACTCCTCTACAACCTCCAAGGTTGTGAACTCCTGAGCATTTTCCATTCCAGATATGTGTTCACTGATTTTCTAACTCTTCTCCTCTAATTTTGTCTTACTTGGGGTGAAGGTAATGTCAAGGCATTGTTCTGGATGAGAGTGGGAGGATATTTGTGCAGCATATATATGCATACAAATTGGATTCATTTTCCAATTTTCATTTTGAAATATTGAATCCCTGACACTAACCCATACCTACTAGACTCAGACAACTCATCCTAATATGATAGAGAAAAATAAGCCAAACCTATAGAAATACAAGCAGTTCATTGGAGGCATGTTGTATAGTTGGACTTGAGTTTTGCATTATATAAGGTAAAAGTTATAAATCTAGTCAATTTTTAATCGAAGAAGTTCTCCCTGAGTTTTTAAACTTAAAAAATACGAGAATTCTTGTTTCCCTTTCTCTTTAGCCTATTCACACTTGTATATTTATATGCACATATAGAATCCTACCAGGTATCACACGTACATTTTTGAGGTGGCTGATTGGCATATACAAACTGTGAGAAGAGTTCACTCCTCCTAAACGCTGTTGGAACTGAAAATTCAACCTATAGGGGAGCTTCCTAGTAGAAGAACATTATGCATAAATTCATGTTCAGTAAAATAAATATTTTTGCATCTGTGGATGATATATATTTACTGATGAATTTCGATTCGCATATATATTGCTACTATTAAATGTATGTGAGTGTTTTTTTTTTTGTGTGTGTGTATAATATATCTGTACACTCTGCAGATATTTCAAAATATAAAATATATGTGTCTAATGTAAACCCTCTAAATTCATTCATGTTCATGTATGTGGATTTATAATCAACTTTTCACAAGATTATAATCAGAAATATTCATCCACCTGAAATACATAATTGTTTCCTAGTACTGAAAACTAACTTCAGTGAATGGGGCATACAAATCCTCATTATTCTACAGAAACGCACCCAGTCTAACATCAATGCAAGTAGACTCCTATGGGACATGATATGTAATTTGACGTTCATATGTATTCAACAATGGTACATTATTATTTCTTCAGTTTTTGCACATTTTAAGTTATACACTTCATCCACAAGTTCACAAATTTATAGGCATTTGTTTCAACTTTAATCACTTCTTGCTTCAGAACACAAGTATTGTCAGGGTTTCTTGACAGGTCTTTTCATGAGACTTCTTTCCAAACACATTATTTTAGATTTCCATAATCACTTTTGAAGCAAAACTCACACACTCTTCATGATAAACCAAAACACTAATATTTCCATGAGATATATAACTGGTTGGAATGAATGATTGTGTATCAATATATGATTTCCTTTAATTTTTCAGATATCAATTCAATTCATTATTTAAAGTTCAAAAAAGTTGTATTATTAAGTCACAGTATGTTCTATTCATGCTTTATCTCTATGTTCATAGACACAGGGTACACCTCTTTGTACCCCCAATTCTAATTTTAAATATTCAATATATTGCTCCCAGAAATGGTGAAAGAAATACTCATGTCACCTCATTATCACAGTAATATTCTGGACAAAAAATGGAAAGGTCACTCTTATGATTGTACCAAAGCCTAAATAGAAAGTGAACATAGATTACTAAAAACATCCATGTCCAGGTTGCCTAATGCTATCAATTGTCAATCCTGTTGGTGACTACATATTTGTTTCCATCTAATTTATATATTCAAACTCAACCCTGTTGAAAATGACTAATTCTATCACTCACTTTATACTTTGCCTGATTTTGTAATGATTCTATTGATATCTGCTTTTCTACATATTTTCCCCAGTTCACCATAGTGACTGACTCTTCATATGTACTGACATCTACATTCACTCCATAACCGAAACCCTACTGGTAAAGAACATTTGGTCCAAATCCTATACTCACTCTTCTTCCTAAAGCTATCGACTATCTTCCTAATCCTAACGATTATCACTTTTTGCCTGGATGTTCTCTTCTAAATTCAATCATCATAGGTACAAGGTCCTACTCCCTTGTATATCGAATTATCTGAGACACCTTTGCAGAACATAATTCAAAGCTAAGTATCCCAATCAAGGGGAAAACCCTTCTGGGCTTCAAATCATACCTAGATTTTTGTTTTCATACTTTTATTTCACATCTATATTCTTGTAAATATCACAGGTTCCCAATACCATTATTCATCACACAGAATGATTCATAACCCAAATCAAACCTGTTATTAACCCTAAGCGCACACTGTTCCCTCAATCTCATTTTACAGAAAAGCAGGGACAGAGTGGTTCTTACAATACAGGAAATTATGGGATCTTCCACCTGCTGAGAACCTCAAAGGTCCATGCAGAAATGATACCTGCAGAATTTGTAGGCAGGTATGAAGGACCTGAGTGAGCAAAAGTCATCTTCCATGGCAAATAACCTGGTCAGGATGAAGGGATGTGTCTGAATCAGCCTCTCTCTTTTTATTGTAGAGAAGATGGACCAAACCAGGCCTGTGTGGAGAGCTGTTCCTGGGTGCCTATGGTTGATATACCATTCTACCTTTTGAAAGTGTCACAGAAAGTAGGGGAAGCCTCCATCTCATGGGACCCTTGGAAGCAACAGTTAGGACAAAGTGGTTGCCAAGGCAGCGACCTCATTCAGTTCCAAAGAATGTGACATACCTCATTTCCTTGGTGATGGAACTCTCTGAAATTTGTATCCAAGCATTGGATTCCAAATGGCTTGTAACTGACATGGTGCTGCCAGCAGACCCTTATATGTAAAGGCATCTTGTTATATGGAGAGTTTTAAGAGGAAAATTAAGAATCAGGTTGATATGGACAAGGGGGCAATGGGGCAAGCTGTGAGAGATAGAAGCCTAGTTGGTGCATTCTCTTGCAGACCCTGACCCACCACACGTGACAGAACTCCCTCCAGCACTGTGTCCCAGTTTAGCTGTTAGTATTTCGTGAAACAAATACCAAACTCACAGTGCAGCAGCCTAAAAACCACAAAAAGTGGAGGAGGACCAAATGGCTTCACAGTCCACACGGGGAGACGGGGAGACACTTAGTCCCCAGTGGCCTCAGTTTACCTATAAAGAGAGGATTCAGCACTGCTTCATCTTGTTCATTGGAAAATAAGAAACCATGTCCTCCAGGTCACATAGATGCAGACCCAGCTTTGATGGTCTCACTACAAAGGAAGCCAAATCTCATGAAAACAACATATATTTAAAGTGCGGAAGCTCAGAGGCAGTTTCTCAAAGTTTTTAGGGCAGCAGAGTTACATGTTTGTGGAGTGTTTACCATGTCCCTTACTTTTGGAAACTCCTAAACCACCTCCAAGGTTGTGAACTCCTGAGCATTTTCCATTCCAGATATGTATTCACTGATTGTGTAACTCTTCTCCTCTAATTGTGTCTTACTTGGGGTGAAGGTAATGTCAAGGCATTGTTTTGGATGAGAGCGGGAGGATATTTGTGCAGCATATATTTACATACACATTGGATTCATTTTCCAATTTTTCATTCGAAGTACTGAATCCCTGACACTAACCCATACCTAGTAGACTCAGACTATTCATCCTAATATAATGGGGAAAATTAACCCAACACAATAGAAATACAAGCACTTCAGAGGAGACATGTTCTATAGTTGGACTTGACATTTGCATTATATAAGGTAGGAGTTATACATCTAGTCAAATTTTAATTGAAATATTCTCCATGTGTTTTTAAACTTAACAAATATGTGAATACTTGTTTCCAATTTCTGTAGCCTATTCACACATGTATATTTATATGCATATATAGAATCCTACCAGGTATCACACGTACATTTTTGTAAGGTGGATGTCTTGGCAGATACAAATTGTGAGAAGTGTTCACTCCTCCTAAATGCTGTTGGAAATGAAAATTCAACCTATAAGAGAGCGTCCTAGAAGAACAACATTATACATAAACTCATGTTCAGAAACATAAATATTTTTGCATCTGTGGATGATATATATTTACTGATGAATTTCGATTGGCATTTATATTGGTACTTTTTAATGTCTGTGAGTGTTGTGTGTGTGTGTGTGTGTGTGTGTGTGTGTGTGTGTGTGTATAGATATAGATATAGATATACTCTCCAAAGTTTTCCAAATATGAAATATACGTGTCTAGTATACACTCTATAAATTCATTCATGTTCATGTATGTGGATTTATAATCAACTTTTCACAAGATTTTAATCAGAAATATTCATCCACCTGAAATACATATTTGTTTCCTAGTACTGACTACTAACTTCAGTGAAGGGTGCATACAAATCCTAATTATTCTACAGTATCTGACCCAGTCTAACATCAATGCAAGTAGACTCCTATGGGACATGATATGTAATTTGTCATTCATTTGTATTCGACACTGGTACATTATTGTTTCTTCAGTTTTTGCACATCATAGGATATACATTTCATCCACAAGTTCACAAATTAATAGGCATTTGTTTCAACATTAATCACTTCTTGCTTCAGAACACATGTATTGTCAAGGTTTCTTGACTGGTCTTTTCATGAGACTTCTTTCCAAACACATTATTTTGAATTTCCATAATCATTTTGAAGCAAAACTCACACACTCTTCATGATAAACCAAAACACTAATATTTCCATTAGATATATAACTGGTTGGAATGAATGATTGTATATCAATATACAATTTCCTTTTATTTTTCAGATATCAGTTCAATTCATTATTTAAAGTTCAAAAAAGTTATATTATTTATTTACAGTATGGTCTATTTGTGGTTTTTCTCTATGTTCATAGAAACAGGGTACACCTATTTGTACCCCCAATTCTAATTTTAAATCTTCAATATATTGCTCCCAGAAATGGTGAAAGAAATACTCATGTCACCTCATTATCACAGTAATATTCTGGACAAAAAATGGAAAGGTCACACTTATGATTGTACCAAAGCCTAAATGGAAAGTGAACATGGATTTCTAAAAACATCCATGTCCAGGTTGCCTAATGCTGTCAATTGTCACTCATATTGGTGACTACATATTTGTTTTTTCCTAATATATATTGAAACTCAACCCTGTTGAAAATGTCTAATTCTATCCCTCACTTTATACTTTGCCTGATTTCGTAATGTTTCCATTGATATCTGCTTTTCTACATATTTTCCCCAGTTCAACATAGTGTCTGACTCTTCATATGTGCTGACATTTACATTCACTCTATAACCAAAAGTCTATTGCTAAAGAACTTTTGGTCCAAATCCTATACTCACTCGTCTTCCTAAACCTACCGACTATCTTCCTAAACCTACTGAATATCCCTTTTTGACTGGATGTTCTCTTCTAAATTCAATCATCCAATGTACAAGGTCCTATGCCATTGTATATCAAATTATCTGAGACATCTTTGCAGAACATAATTCAAAGCTAAGTATCCCAATCAAGGGCAAAACCCTTCTGGGCTTCAAAGCATACCTAGATTTCTTTTTTCATACTTATATTTCACCTCTATATTCTTGTAAATATTGCAGGTTCCCAATCCCATTATTCATCGCACAGAATCATTCGTCACCAAATCAAACCTGTTTTTAACCCAAGTATACACTGTTCCCTCAATCATTTTACAGAAGAGCAGGGACAGAGGGGTTCTTACAATACAGGAAAGTTGGGGATCTTCCACCAGATGAGAACCTCAAATGTCCATGCACAAATGATACCTGGAGAAGTTGTAGGCAGGTATGAAGCACCTGAGAGAGCAAAAGTCATCTTCCATGGCAAACAACCATGGGATGTGTCTGAATCTGCCTCTCTCTTCTTATTGTAGACAAGGTGGAACAATCCAGGCCTGAGTGGAGAGCTGTTCCCGGGTGCCAATGGTTGATATACATTCTACCTTATGAAAGTGTCACAGGAAGTAGGGGAAACCTCCATCTTATGTAACCCTTGGAAGCAACTGTTAGGACAAAGTGGTTGCCAAGGCAGTGACCTCATTCAGTTCCAAAGAATGTGACATACCTCATTTCCTTGGTGATGGAACTCTCTGAACTTGGTATCCAAGAAGCCAGGCACCCAGAGGCAGTCCCAGTCCCAGTCCCAGTGGGCTCACTTGTTTGGATTTACCAAGGACAGAGTCAGATTTCTTGGTACCTACTGATGTGAGGATGGCCTAATGCCAGGAGAACTCTAAAGAGGGACCTTTCCTGAGAAAGCAGGTAGTGGCTAACCACATTTTCCTGACAACTACACAGAGTTGAACAAGGAAACAAGATCTGAGAGAAGACAGGCCATTTCGGGGGAACATAGTATGGCCCGCAGTCAGAGGAAACTCCGGATAGTCACAGACCTACTTGGGGTAAGGAGGTGCCTTTGTGGGAGTGGGTGTGGGTTTGTTGTTTTCTCTCATGTTCTGAGAATAGGTAGGAAAGGCGGTTTGTTTGGTTTGTAGTGGACAGTTTCTAGTAAGTTGTTTGACAAGGCGAGTGTTTCTGTTTCGGTGTATCCCAATG
The DNA here is from genome assembly GCF_048772815.1 of Callospermophilus lateralis. Taxonomy (NCBI): domain Eukaryota; kingdom Metazoa; phylum Chordata; class Mammalia; order Rodentia; family Sciuridae; genus Callospermophilus; species Callospermophilus lateralis. Next base: position 85,571 of record NW_027513059.1, read on the forward strand.
TGTCCGTTGTTGTAGACATTAAAAAGAGAATGCATTAATTGATGTGTCCTGTCTAGTATAAGTCTTCCCATAATTCATCCTGCCCAATATATGAATGAACTGCAGCTTGTCTTATCGATGTGCAACACCTAATATCTTTCTAAGATGCTGTTTTCTTCCTGAATTCTGGCCACTCTCCAGAATAGGCTCATGGTTTTGTGTCCAAAATATGTACCACCTCCAAGCTCTGTGACATGTCCATGTAATGGATAGCTGAAGAGAATGGCGAGCATTTCAGAAAACTCAGATATCAGTGTGACCAGGAAAGTCTCAGTGCAGAAACCCTGCTTTGGGCAATTTGCTTACTAATTGTTGTGTTGCACTGAATGTCAGGAAGGTCTTTGCCTCAGGCCACCCCTTTGTGAAGCCTGAAGAAAACAGTTTTCAAATACAAATGAATGGGCATCACCTGTGGCTTCTGGCTTCATTGCTTTGAGAATGGATGTGTCTGAATCAGCCTCTTGGCCATGTGTTTGGCTGTGACTTAGATTCTCAGCACCTGATGAATCTAAAGAATGATCCCATGCGTGCATCCAAAACCATAAGGGCAAAAAATCATTCATTGTGGATGAAGTCTCTTGCCTTCCTCTGTTAGGTTCCTGAACTCCATCTAGTGAGAATAGGGATTCTTTGAGTCAAATGAGTTCTTCAAATCTCTGCAGAGGTGCTTGGGTTTTCGAATAACTTTAAATCACATAAAGAATCTATTCCTGAAATCAGTAGGCCTCAAATTGGAGAAACACAGAAGAATTAACGGCAGGCTTATTTGATCATTGCTGGTTCACAGAAACGATGTCCAGGCCACCCTGACTTTAGGCAAATGAGGGGAAAACGAGCTGATTTTGGACACTGTCTTGGGCTGCGCCCCTCATGGAAACCTCCAGCCAGAGGTTAAGATGAGTTACTATATGGAATAAGATGAGGGCCATGTGGGAGTGTTTCGGTTTTAATTTTGGTCATTTGTGTGGCATTGGAAAAAATGACTGGGTCCACGTGGGCTTGAACTCTGGTGTGATTCCCCTTAAAGACTGGGTTTTAGAACTGAACTCAGAGAAGCATTGCCATGAATTTTGTTAGAATTTGAAGAGGCCACGCATGAAATTCGCTCTTGGAAATTGAGACCTAGGCCCCGGGTGGATTTCCAAAGAGGCCTGGGAATCTCAGCAAGGATATCACATGATTTTATTCTTAAAGACATGGCAGCCATAGTTGAGAGTCAAAACACACATGGACCTCACATTGTAGACCTCAATGGGCCTGGCCTAATGTGACCTTTTGACCACTCTTTGGAAAGCCTTGCCTGTGAGAGTTCTCCAGAGATTTCATTGAAATGAGCTTCCTCACCATTTAATGTTTGCTGAATGAATTGAAACCCACAGTGCCTCCAACTTCATGCTTGAAAAATGGCTAGATAAATACCATGAAATTTTTGAAATTTCTATGACCAGGTGGCACTGGAGAAACATTGGATGTCCTGTTGCTGATCATGAGTATACCAGACAGTGCCTTGATTTACGGAGTTTCATGAAAATGGTGTAGAATAGGATGGCAGTAAGTTGGAGCCTGCTGAGTAGTGGGTCTAGAGCAGTGGTGGGGAGGTGTTTGATAAAACATCCGTGGTAGGGCCATGTGGATCTACCATTGGATTCCAAATGGCTTGTAACTGGCGTGGTACAGCCAGCAGACCCTTATATGTAAAACCATCTTGTTATATGCAGAGTTTTCAGAGGAAAATTAAGAATCAGGTTGATATGGACAAGGGGGAAATGGGGCAAGCTGTGAGAGATCGAAGCTTATTTGGTGCATTCTCTAGCAGACCCTGACCCACCACACGTGACAGAACTCCCTCCAGCACTCTGTCCCAGATTAGCTCCTAGTATTTCGTGAAACAAATACCAAACTCACAGTGCAGCAGCAAAAAAACCACAAAAAGTGGAGGAGGACCAAATGGCTTTACAGTCCACACGGGGAGAAACTTAGTCCCCAGTGGCCTCAGTTTACCTACAAAGAGTGGATTCAGCACTGCTTCATCTTGTTCATTGGAAAATAAGAAACCATGTCCTCCAGGTCACATAGATGCAGACCCAGCTTTGATGGTCTCCCTACAAAGGAAGACAAATCTCCTGAAAACAACATATATTTCAAGGGCGGAAGCTCAGAGGCAGTTTCTCAAAAAGTTTTTAGGCCAGCAGAGCTCCATATTTGTGGAGTGTTTACCCTGTCCCTTAGTTTTGCAAACTCCTCTACCACCTCCAAGGTTGTGAACTCCTGAGCATTTTACATTCCAGATATCTATTCACTGATTTTGTAACTCTTTTCCTCTAATTGTGTCTTACTTGGGGTGAAGGTAATGTCAAGGCATTCTTCTGGATGAGAGCGGGAGGATATTTGTGCAGCATATATTTACATACACATTGGATTCATTTTCCAATTTTCCATTCGAAATGCTGAATTCCTGACACTAAGCCATACCTAGTAGACTCAGACTATTCATCCTAATATAATGGGGAAAATTAACCCAACACAATAGAAATACAAGCACTTCAGAGGAGACATGTTGTATAGTTGGACTTGACATTTGCATTATATAAGGTAGGAGTTATAAATGTATTCAAATTTTAATGGACATATTCTCCATGTGTTTTTAAACTTAACAAATATGTGAATTCTTGTTTCCCTTTTCTTTAGCCTATTCACACATGTATATATATATGCATATATAGAATCCTAGCAGGTATCACATGTACATTTTGTGAGGTGGCTTTCTTAGCAGATACAAATTGTGAGAAGAGTTCACTCCTCCTAAATGTTGTTGGAAATAAAAATTCAACGTATAGGAGACCGTCCTAGTCGAACAACGTTATACATAAAGTCATATTCAGTAAAATAAATATTTTTGCATTTCTGGATGACATATATTTACTGATGAATTTCGATTGGCATTTATATTGGTACTTTTTAATGTCTGTGAGTGTTGTGTGTGTGTGTGTGTGTGTGTGTATAGATATAGATATAGATATAGATATACTCTCCAAATTTTTCAAAATATGAAATATATGTGTCTAATATACACTCTCTAAATTCATTCTTGTTCATGTATGTGGATTTATAATCAACTTTTCACAAGATTATAATCAGTAATATTCATGCACCTGAAATACATATTTGTTTCCTAGTACTGAAAACTAACTTCAGTGAATGGTGCATACATATCCTAATTATTCTACAGTAACTGACCCAGTCTAACATCAATGCAAGTAGACTCCTATGGGAAATGATATGTAATTTGTCATTCATTTGTATTCGACACTGGTACATTATTGTTTCTTCAGTTTTTGCACATCATAGGATATACATTTCACCCACAAGTTCACAAATTAATAGGCATTTGTTTCAACTTTAATCACTTCTTGCTTCAGAACACATGTATTGTCAGGGTTTCTTGACTGGTCTTTTCATGAGACTTCTTACCAAACACATTATTTTGAATTTCCATAATCATTTTGAAGCAAAACTCACAAACTCTTCATGATAAAAGAAAACAATAATATTTCCATTAGATAAATAACTGGTTGGAATTAATGATTGTATATCAATATACGATTTCCTTTAATTTTTCAGATATCACTTCAATTCATTATTTAAAGTTCAAAAAAGTTATATTATTTATTCACAGTATGGTCTATTCATGCTTTTTCTCTATGTTCATACAAACAGGGTACACCTCTTTGTACAACCAATTCTAATTTTACATCTTCAATATATTGCTCCCAGAAATGGTGAAAGAAATACTCATGTCACCTCATTATCACAGTAATATTCTGGACAAAAAATGGAAAGGTCACACTTATGATTGTACCAAAGCCTAAATTGAAAGTGAACATGGATTTCTAAAAACATCTATGTCCAGGTTGCCTAATGCTGTCAATTGTCAATTCTATTGGTGACTACATATTTGTTTTTTCCTAATTTATATATTCAAACTCAACCCTGTTGAAAATGTCTAATTCTATCACTCACTTTATACTTTGCCTCATTTCGTAATGTTTCTATTGATATCGGCTTTTCTACATATTTTCCCCAGTTCAACATACTGACTGACTCTTCATATGTGTTGACATTTACATTCACTCTATAACCGAAAGTCTATTGCTAAAGAACTTTTGGTCCAAATCCTATACTCACTCTTCTTCCTAAACCTACCGACTATCTTCCTAATCCTACTGAATATCCCTTTTTGACTGGATGTTCTCTTCTAAATTCAATCATCCAATTTACAAGGTCCTATGCCATTGTATATCGAATTATCTGAGACAACTTTGCAGAACATAATTCAAAGCTAAGTATCCCAATCAAGGGCAACACTATTATGGGCTTCAAATCATACCTTGATTTCTGTTTTCATACTTATATTTCAACTCTATATTCTTGTAAATATTGCATGTTTCCAATACCATTATTCATCGCACAGAATCATTCCTAACCCAAATGAAACCTGTTTTTAACCCCAAGTATACACTGTTCCCTCAATTAATTTACAGAAGAGCAGGGACAGAGTGGTTCTTACAATACAGGAAAGTTGGGGGCCTTCCACCTGATGAGAACCTCAAATGTCCATGCACAAATGATACCTGGAGAAGTTGTAGGCAGGTATGAAGCACCAGAGAGAGCAAAAGTCCTCTTCCATGGAAAAGAACCTGGTCAGGATGAAGGGATGTGTCTGAATCTGCCTCTCTCTTCTTATTTTAGAGATGATGGACCAAACCAGGCATGAGTGGAGAGCTGTTCCCGGGTGCCAATGGTTGATATACATTCTACCTTATGAAAGTGTCACAGGAAGTAGGGCAACCTCCATCTTATGTTACCCTTGGAAGCAACTGTTTTGACAAAGTGGGTGCCAAGGCAGGGACCTCATTCAGTTCCAAAGAATGTGACATACCTCATTTCCTTGGTGATGGAACTCTCTGAACTTGGTATCCAAGAAGCCAGGCACCCAGAGGCAGTCCAAGTCCCAGTCCCAGTGGGCTCACTTGTTTGGATTTACCAAGGACAGTCAGTTTTCTTGGTACCTAATGATGTGAGGATGGCCAAATGCCAGGAGAGCTGTGAAGATGGATTTTTCCTGAGAAAACAGGTAGTGTCTAACCACTTTTTCCTGACATCTTCACAGAGTTGGTCAATGAAACAAGATCTGAGAGAAGACAGTCCATTTTGGGGGAACATAGTATGGCCCACTGGTCAGAGGACACTCCGGATAGTCACAGACCTACTTGGGGGAAGGAGGTGCCTTTGTGGGAGTGGGTGTGGGTTTGTTGTTTTGTCTCATGTTCTGAGAATAGATAGGAAAGTAGGTTTGTTTGGTTTGGAATAGACAGTTTCTAGTAACTCATTTGACACGGCGAGTTTTTCTGTTTCTGTGTATCCCCTGTGTTCGTTATTGTAGACATTAGAAAAGAGAATGCTTTAATGGGTGTGTCCTGTCTAGTATAAATCTTCCCATAATTCATCCTGCCCAATATATGAAAGGACTGCAGCTTGTCTTATCGATGTGCAACACCTGCTATCTTTCTAAGTTGTTGTTTTCTTTCTGAATTCTGGACACTTTCCAGAATAGGCTCATGGATTTGTGTCCAAAATATGTACCACCTCCAAGCTCTGTGACATGGCCATGTACTGGATAGCTGAAGAGAATGGCGAGAATCTCAGACAACTCAGATATCAGCGTGACCAGGAAAGTCTCAGTGCAGAAACCCTGCTTGGGGCCTTTTGCTTACTTATTGTTTTGTTGCACTCAATGTCAGGAAGGTCTTTGCCTCAGGCCACTCCTTTGTGAAGCCTGAAGAAAACAGTTTTCAAATGGAAATGAATGGGCTTCACCTGTGGCTCTTTGCTTAATTGCTTTGGAAAGGGATGTGTCTTTATCAGCCTCTTGGACCTGTGTGTGGCTGTGACTTAGATTCACAGAACCTGATGGATCTTAAGAATGATCCCATGTGAGCTTCCAAAACCAAAATGGCAAAAATATCATTCATTGTGGATGAAGTCTCTTTCCTTCCTCTGTTAGGTTCCTGCACTCCATCAAATGAGAATAGGGATTCTTTGGGTCAAATGAGTTCTTCAAAGCCCTGCAGAGGTGCTTGTGTTTTCGCATGACTCGAAATCACCTAAAGAATCGATACCTAAAATCACTAGGCATCAAATTGGGGAAACACAGAAGTATTAACGGCAGGCTTATTTGTTCAATCCTGGTTCACAGAAACGGTGTCCAGGCTACCCTGACTTTAGGAAAAAGAGGGGCAAACGAGCTGATTTTGGACACTGTCTTTGGCTGCGCCCCTCATGGAAACCTCCACCCAGAGGTTAAGATGATTGACTATATGGAATAAGATGAGGGCCATGTGGGAGTGTTTTGATTTTAATTTTGATCATTTGTGTGGCATTGGAAAAAATGACTGGGTCCACGTGGGCTTGAACTCTGGTGTGATTCCCCTTAGAGACTGGGATTTGAAACTGAACTCAGAGAAGCATTGGCATGAATTTTGTTGGGATTTTAAGAGGCCACGCATGAAAGTCGCTCTTGGAAACTGAGACCTAGGCCCTGGGTGGATTTCCACAGAGGCCTGGGAATCTCAGCAAGGATATCACATTATATAATTCTTAAAGAAATGGCAGCCATAGTTTAGAGTCAAAACACACATGGACCTCACATTGTAGACCTCAATGGGCCTGGCCTAATGTGACCTTTTGTTCACTCTTTGGGAAGCCTTGCCTGTGAGGGTTCTCCAGAGATTTCATTGAAATGAGCTTCCTCACCATTTAATGTTTGCTGAATGAATTGAAACCCACAGTGCCTCCAACTTCATGCTTGAAAAATGGCTAAATAAATACCATGAAATTTTTGAAATTCCAATGACCAGGTGGCACTGGAGAAACATTGGATGTCCTGTTGCCGATCATGAGTATACCAGACAGTGCCTTGATTTACTGAGTTTCATAAAAATGGTGTAGAACAGAGATGCCAGTAAGTTGGAGTCTGCTGAGTAGTGGGTCTAGAGCAGTGGTGGAGAGGTGTTTGATAAAACATCTATGGTAGTGCCATGTGGATCTACCATTGGATTCCAAATGGCTTGTAACTGATATGGTGCAGCCAGCAGACCCTTATATGTAAAGGCATCTTGTTATATGGAGAGTTTTCAGAGGAAAATGAAGAATCAGGTTGATATGGACATGGAGTCAATTGGGCAAGCTGTGAGAGATAGAAGCCTAGTTGGTGCATTCTCTTGTAGACCCTGACCCACCACACGTGACAGAACTCCCTCCAGCACTGTGTCCCAGTTTAGCTCCTACTATTTCGGGAAACAAATACCAAACTCACAGTGCAGCAGCAAAAACACCACAAAAAGTGGAGGAGGACCAAATGGCTTCAGTGTCCACACGGGGAGACACTTAGTACCCAGTGGTCTCAGTTTACCTACAAAGAGAGGATTCAGCACTGCTTCATCTTGTTCATTGGAAAATAAGAAACCATGTCCTCCAGGTCACATAGATGCAGACCCAGCTTTGATGGTCTCACTACAAAGGAAGCCAAATCTCATGAAAACAACATATATTTCAAGTACAGAAGCTCAGAGGCAGTTTCTCAAAAAGGTTTTGGGCCAGCAGAGCTCCATGTTTGTGGAGTGTTTACCCTGTCCCTTAGTTTTGCAAACTCCTCTACCACCTCCAAGGTTGTGAACTCCTGATCATTTTCCATTCCAGGTATGTATTCACTGATTTTGTAACTCTTCTCCTCTAATTGTGTCTTACTTGGGGTGAAGGTAATGTCAAAGCATTGTTCTGGATGAGAACGGGAGGATATTTGTGCAGCATATATTTACATACACATTGGATTCATTTTCCAATTTTCCATTCGAAATGCTGAATTCCTGACACTAAGCCATACCTAGTAGACTCAGACTATTCATCCTAATATAATGGGGAAAATTAACCCAACACAATAGAAATACAAGCACTTCAGAGGAGACATGTTGTATAGTTGGACTTGACATTTGAATTATTTAAGGTAGGAGTTATAAATGTATTCAAATTTTAATGGACATATTCTCCATGTGTTTTTAAACTTAACAAATATGTGAATTCTTGTTTCCCTTTTCTTTAGCCTATTCACACATGTATATATATATGCATATATAGAATCCTAGCAGGTATCACACGTACATTTTTGTGAGGTGGCTGTCTTGGCAGATACAAATTGTGAGAAGAGTTCACTCCTCCTAAATGCTGTTGGAAATGAAAATTCAACCTATAGGAGAGCGTCCTAGTAAAACAACATTATACATAAACTCATGTTCAGCAATATAAATATTTTTGCATCTGTGGATCATATATATTTACTGATCAATTTCGATTGGCATTTATATTGGTATTTTTTAATGTCTGTGAGTGTTGTGTGTGTGTGTGTGTGTGTGTGTGGATATAGATATAGATATAGATATAGATATAGATATAGATATACTCCCCAAATTTTTCAAAATATGAAATATATATGTCTAATATACACTCTCTAAATTCATTCATGTTCATGTATGTGGATTTATAATCAACTTTTCACAAGATAATAATCAGAAATATTCATCCACCTGAAATATATATTTGTTTCCTAGTACTGAAAACTAACTTCAGTGAATGGTGCATACATATCCTAATTATTCTACAGTAACCGACCCAGTATAACATCAATGCAAGTAGACTCCTATGGGACATGATATGTAATTTGTCATTCATTTGTATTCGACACTGCTACATTATTGTTTCTTCAGTTTTTGCAAATCATAGGATATACATTTCATCCACAAGTTCACAAATTAATAGGCATTTGTTTCAACTTTAATCACTTCTTGCTTCAGAACACATGTATTGTCAGGGTTTCTTGAATGGTCTTTTCATGAGACTTCTTTCCAAACACATTATTTTGAATTTCCATAGTCATTTTGAAGCAAAACTCACACACTCTTCATGATAAACCAAAACACTAATATTTCGTTTAGATATATAACTGGTTGGAATGAATGATTGTATATCAATATACGATTTCCTTTAATTTTTCAGATATCAGTTAAATTCATTATTTAAAGTTCAAAAAAGTTATATTATTTATTCACAGTATGGTCTATTCATGCTTTTTCTCTATGTTCATAGAAACAGGGTACACCTCTTTGTACCCCCGATTCTGATTTTACATCTTCAATATATTGCTCCCAGAAATGGTGAAAGAATTACTCATGTCACCTCATTATCACAGTAATATTCTGGACAAAAAATGGAAAGGTCACACTTATGATTGTACCAAATCCTAAATGGAAAGTGAACATGGATTTCTAAAAACATCCATGTCCAGGTTGCCTAATGCTGTCAATTGTCAATCCTATTGGTGACTACATTTTTGTTTTTTTCTAATTTATATATTCAAACTCAATCCTGTTGAAAATGTCTAATTCTATCACTCACTTTATACTTTGCCTCATTTCGTAATGTTTCTATTGATCTCTGCTTTTCTACATATTTTCCCCAGTTCAACATAGTGACTGACTCTTCATATGTGCTGACATTTACATTCACTCTATAACCGAAAGTCTATTGCTAAAGAACTTTTGGTCCAAATCCTATACTCACTCTTCTTCCTAAACCTACCGACTATCTTCCTAATCCTACTGAATATCCCTTTTTGACTGGGTGCTCTCTTTTAAATTCAATCATCCAATTTACAAGGTCCTATGCCATTGTATATCGAATTATCTGAGACATCTTTGCAGAACATAATTCAAAGCTAAGTATCCCAATCAAGGGCAGAACCCTTATGGGCTTCAAATCATACCTAGATTTCTGTTTTCATACTTATATTTCACATCTATATTTTGTAAGCATTGCAGGTTCCCAATACCATTATTCATCGCACAGAATCATCCGTAACCCATATCAAACCTGTTTTTAACCCCAATTATACACTGGTCCCTCAATCATCTTACAGAAGAGCAGGGACAGAGTGGTTCTTACAATACAGGAAAGTTGGGGATATTCCACCTGATGAGAACCTCAAAGGTCCATGCAGAAATGATACCTGGAGAAGTTGTAGGCAGGTATGAAGGACCTGAGAGAGCAAAAGTCATCTTCCATGGCAAATATCTTGGTCAGAAAGAAGGGATGTGTCTGAATCAGCCTCTCTCTTCTTATTGTAGAGAAGATGGACCAAACCAGGCCTGTGTGGAGAGCTGTTCCTGGGTGCCTATGGTTGATATACCATTCTCCCTTGTGAAAGTGTCACAGGAAGTAGGGGAAGCCTCCATCTTATGGGACCCTTGGAAGCAACAGTTAGGACAATGTGGTTGCCAAGGAAGTGACTCATTCAGTTCCAAAGAAAGTGACATACCTCATTTCCTTGGTGATGGAACTCTCTGAAATTTGTATCCAAGAGGCCAGGCACCCAGAGGCAGTCCCAGTCCCAGTCCCAGTGTGCTCACTTGTTTGGATTTACCAAGAACAGAGTCAGTTTTCTTGGTACCTACTGATGTGAGGATGGCCTAATGCCAAGAGAACTCTGAAGATGGACCTTTCCTGAGAAAGCAGGTAGTGGCTCACCACTTTTTCCTGAAAACTACAAAGAGTTGAACAAGGAAACAAGATCTGAGAGAAGACAGGACATTTCGGGGGAACATAGTATGGCCCGCAGTCAGAGGAAACTCCGGATAGTCACAGACCTACTTGGGGGAAGGAGGTGCCTTTGTGGGAGTGGGTGTGGGTTTGTTGTTTTGTCTCATGTTCTGAGAATAGGTAGGAAAGGCTGTTTGTTTGGTTTGGAGTGGACAGTTTCTAGTAAGTTGTTTGATCAGGCGAGTGTTTCTGTTTCGGTGTATCCCAATGTGTCCGTTGTTGTAAACATAAAAAAGAGAATGCATTAATGGAGGTGTCCTGTCTAGTATAAATCTTCCCATAATTCATCCTGCCCAATATATGAATGGACTGCAGCTTGTCTTATCGATGTGCAACACCTGCTATCTTTCTACGTTGCTGTTTTCTTCCTGAATTCTAGCCACTCTCCAGAATAGGCTCATGGTTTTGTGTCCAAAATATGTACCACCTCCAAGCTCTGTGACATGGCCATGTACTGGATAGCTGAAGAGAATGGCGAGCATCTCAGAAAACTCAGATATCAGTGTGACCAGGAAAGTCTCAGTGCAGAAACCCTGCTTTGGGCCTTTTGCTGACTTATTGTTGTGTTGCACTGAATGTCAGGAAGGTCTTTGCCTCAGGCCACACCTTTGTGAAGCCTGAAGAAAACAGTTTTCAAATGGAAATGAATGGGCATCTCCTGTGGCTTCTGGCTTCATTGCTTTGGGAAAGGATGTGTCTGAATCAGCCTCTTGGCCATGTGTGTGGCTGTGACTTAGATTCTCAGCACCTGATGAATCTAAAAATGATCCCCTGCGTGCATCCAAAACCATAAGGGCAAAAAATCTTTCATTGTGGATGAATTCTCTTGCCTTCCTCTGTTAAAATCCTGAACTCCATAAGTGAGAATAGGGATTCTTTGGGTCAAATGAGTTCTTCAAATCTCTGCAGAGGTGCTTGGGTTTTCGAATAACTTTAAATCACATAAAGAATGTATTCCTGAAATCAGTAGGCCTCAAATTGGAGAAACACAGAAGAATTAACGGCAGGCTTCTTTGATCATTCCTGGTTCACAGAAACGGTGTCCAGGCCACCCTGACTTTAGGCAAATGAGGGGCAAACGAGCTGATTTTGGACACTGTCTTGGGCTGCGCCCCTCATGGAAACCTCCAGCCAGAGGTTAAGATGAGTTACTATATGGAATAAGATGAGGGCCATGTGGGAGTGTTTCGGTTTTAATTTTGGTCATTTGTGTGACAGTTGGAAGAAATGACTGTGTCCACGTGGGCTTGAACTCTGGTGTGATTCCCCTTAGAGACTGGGTTTTGGAACTGAACTCAGAGAAGCATTGCCATGAATTTTGTTGGGATTTTAAGAGGCCACGCATGAAAGTCGCTCTTGGAAACTGAGACCTAGGCCCAGGGTGGATTTCCACAGAGGCCTGGGAAACTCAGCAAGGATATCAAATGATTTTATTCTTAAAGAAATGGCAGCCATAGTTGAGAGTCAAAACACACATGGACCTCACATTGTAGACCTCAATGGGCCTAGCCTAATGTGACCTTTTGTCCACTCTTTGGGAAGCCTTGCCTTTTAGAGATCTCCAGAGATTTCATTGAAATGAGCTTCCTCACCATTTAATGTTTGCTGCATGAATTGAAACCCACAGTGCCTCCAACTTCATGCTTGAAAAATGGCTAGATAAATACCATGAAATTTTTGAAATTCCTATGACCAGGTGGCACTGGAGAAACATTGGATGTCCTGTTGCTGATTATGAGTATACCAGACAGTGCCTTGATTTACTGAGTTTCATGAAAATGGTGTAGAACAGAGATGCCAGTAAGTTGGAGCCTGCTGAGTAGTGAGTCTAGAGCAGTGGTGGGGAGGTGTTTGATAAAACATCCGTGGTAGGGCCTTGTGGATCTACCATTGGATTCCAAAGGGCTTGTAACTGACATGGTGCAGCCAGCAGACCCTTATATGTAAAGGCATCTTGTTATATGGAGAGTCTTCAGAGGAAAATGAAGAATCAGGTTGATATGGACAAGGGGGCAATGGGCCAAGCTGTGAGAGATAGAAGCCTAGTTGGTGCATTCCCTTGCAGACCCTGACCAACCACACATGACACAACTCCCTCCAGCACTGTATCCCAGTTTAGCTCCTAGTATTTCGTGAAACAAATACCAAACTCACAGTGCAGCAGGAAAAACACCACAAAAAGTGGAGGAGGACCAAATGGCTTCACAGTCCACACGGGGAGACACTTAGTCTCCAGTGGCATCAGTTAACCTACAAAGAGAGGATTCAGCACTGCTTCATCTAGTTCTTTGGAAAATAAGAAACCATGTCCTCCAGGTCACATAGATGCAGACCCAGCTCTCATAGTCTCACTACAAAGGAAGCCAAATCTCCTGAAAACAACATATATTTCAAGTGCGGAATCTCAGAGGAGTTTCTCAAAAAGTTTTTAGGCCAGCAGAGCTCCATGTTTGTGGAGTGTTTACCCTGTCCCTTAGTTTTGGAAACTTTTCTACCACCTCCAAGGTTGTGAACTGCTGAGCATTTTCCATTCCAGATATGTATTCACTGATTTTGTAACTCCTCTCCTCTAATTGTGTCTTACTTGTGGTGAAGGTGATGTCAAGGCATTCTTCTGGATGAGAGCGGGAGGAAATTGTGCAGCATATATTTACATACGCATTGGATTCATTTTCAAATTTTCCATTCGAAGTACTGAATCCCTGACATTAACCCATACCTGGTAGACTTAGACAGTTCATCCTAATATAATGGGGAAAATTAACCCAACACAATAGAAATACAAGCACTTCAGAGGAGACATGTTGTATAGGTGGACTTGACATTTGTATTATATAAGGTAGGAGTTATATATCTAGTCAAATTTTAATTGAAATATTCTCCATGTGTTTTTAAACTTAACAAATATGTGAATTCTTGTTTCCCTTTTCTGTAGCCTATTCACACATGTATATTTATATGCATATATAGAATCCTACCAGGTATCACATGTACATTTTTGTGAGGTGGCTGTCTTGGCAGATACAAATTGTGAGAAGAGTTCACTCCTCCTAAATGCTGTTGGAAATGAAAATTCAACCTATAGGAGATCGTCCTAGTACAACAACCTTATACATAAACTCATGTTCAGTAAAATAAATATGTTTGCATCTGTGGATGATATATATTTACTGATGAATTTCGATTGGCATTTATATTGGTACTTTTTAATGTCTGTGAGTGTTGTGTGTGTGTGTGTGTGTGTGTGTGTGCGTGTGTTTGTGTGTGTATATATATATATATATATATATATATATATATATAAATAGATAGATATATATAGATATATATATAGATGTAGATATAGATATAGATATAGATATACTCTCCAAATTTTTCAAAATATGGAATATATGTGTCTAATATACACTCTCTAAATTCATTCATGTTCATGTATGTGGATTTGTAATCAACTTTTCACAAGATTATAATCATAAATATTCATCCACTTGAAATACATATTTGTTTCCTAGTACTGAAAACTAACTTCAGTGAATTGTGCATACAAATCCTAATTATTCTACAGTAACTGACCCAGTCTAACATCAATGCAAGTAGACTCCTATGGGACATGATATGTAATTTGTCATTCATTTGTATTCGACACTGCTACATTATTGTTTCCTCAGTTTTTGCACATCATAGGATATACATTTCATCCACAAGTTCACAAATTAACAGGCATTTGTTTCAACTTTAATCACTTCTTGCTTCAGAACACATGTATTGTCAGGGTTTCTTGAATGGTCTTTTCATGAGACTTCTTTCCAAACACATTATTTTGAATTTCCATAATCATTTTGAAGCAAAACTCACACACTCTTTATGATAAACCAAAACATTAATATTTCCATTAGATATATATCTGGTTGGAATGAATGATTGTATATCAATATACGACTTCCTTTAATTTTTCAGATATCAGTTCAATTCATTATTTAAAGTTCAAAAAAGTTATATTATTTATTCACAGTATGGTCTATTCATGCTTTTTCTCTATGTTCATAGAAACAGGGTACACCTCTTTCTACCCCCGATTCTATTTTACATCTTCAATATATTGCTCCCAGAAATGGTGAAAGAATTACTCATGTCACCTCATTATCACAGTAATATTCTGGACAAAAAATGGAAAGGTCACACTTATGATTGTACCAAAGCCTAAATGGAAAGTGAACATGGATTTCTAAAAACATCCATTTCCAGGTTGCCTAATGCTGTCAATTGTCAATCCTATTGGTGACTACATTTTTGTTTTTTCCTAGTTTATATATTCAAACTCAACCCTGTTGAAAATGTCTAATTCTATCACTCACTTTATACTTTGCCTGATTTCGTAATGTTTCTATTGATATCTGCTTTTCTACATATTTTCCCCAGTTTAACATAGTGACTGACTCTTCATATGTGCTGAAATATACTTTCACTCTATAACTGAAAGTCTATTGCTAAAGAACTTTTGGTCCAAATCCTATACTCACTCTTCTTCCGAAACCTACTGACTATCTTCCTAATCCTACTGAATATCCCTTTTTGACTAGATGTTCTCTTCTAAATTCAATCATCCAATGTACAAGGTCCTATGCCATTGTATATCAAATTATCTGAGACAAATTTGCAGAACATAATTCAAAGTTCACTATCCCAATCAAGGGCAGAACCCTTCTGGGCTTCAAATCATACCTAGATTTCTGTTTTCATACTTATATTTCACCTCAATATTCTTGTAAATATTTCAGGTTCCCAATACCATTATTCATCGCACAGAGTCATACATAACCAAAATCAAACCTGTTTTTAACCCCCAGTATACACTGTTCCCTCAATCATTTTACAGAATAGCAGGGACAGAGTGGTTCTTACAATACAGGAGAGTTGGGGACCTTCCACATTAAGAGAACCTCAAATGTCCATGCACAAATCATACCTGGAGAAGTTGTAAGCAGGTATGAAGCACCTGAGAGAGCAGAAGTCATCTTCCATGGCAAACAACCTGGTCAGGATGAAGGGATGTGTCTGAATCGGCCTCTCTCTTCTTATTGTAGAGAACATGGACCAAACCAGGCCTGGGTGGAGAGCTGTTCCAGGGTGCCAATGGTTGATATACATTCTACCTTATGAAAGTGTCAGAGGAAGTAGGGGCAAACTCCATCTTATGTTACCCTTGGAAGCAACTGTTAGGACAAAGTGGTTGCCAAGGCAGTGACCTCATTCAGTTCCAAAGAATGTGACATACCTCAGTTCCTTGGTGATGGAACTCTCTTAACTTGGTATCCAAGAAGCCAGGCAGCCAGAGGCAGTCCCAGTCCCAGTCCCAGTGGGCTCACTTGTTTGGATTTACCAAGGACAGAGTCAGTTTTCTTGGTACCTAATGATGTGAGGAAGGCCAAATGCCAGGAGAGCTCTGAAGATGGACCTTTCCTGAGAAAACAGGTAGTGGCTAACCACTTTTTCCTGACTTCTTCACAGAGTTGTTCAAGGAAACAAGATCGGAGAGAAGACAGGACATTTCGGGAAAACATAGTATGGCCCACCAGTCAGAGGACACCCCAGATAGTCACAGACCTACTTGGGGGAAGGAGGTGCCTTTGTGGGAGTGCGTGTGGGTTTGTTGTTTTGTCTCATGTTCTGAGAATAGATAGGAAAGTAGGTTTGTTTGGTTTGGAGTGGACAGTTTCTAGTAAGTCATTTGACACGGCGAGTGTTTCTGTTTCTGTGTATTCCACTGTGTCCATTGTTGTAGACATTAGAAAAGAGAATGCATTAATGGATGTGTCCTGTCTAGTATAAATCTTCCCATAATTCATCCTGCCAATATATAAATGGACTGCAGCTTGTCTTATCGATGTGCAACATCTGCTATCTTTCTAAGTTGTTGTTTTCTTCCCGAATTCTGGCCACTCTCCAGAATAGGCTCATGGATTTCTGTCCAAAATGGTACCACCTCCAAGCTCTGTGACATGGCCACGTACTGGATAGCTGAAGAGAATGGCCAGCATCTCAGAAAACTCAGATATCAGTGTGACCAGGAAAGTCTCAGTGCAGAAACCCTGCTTTGGGCCTTTTGCTGACTTATTGTTGTGTTGCACTGAATGTCAGGAAGGTCTTTGCCTCAGGCCACCCCTTTGTGAAGCCTGAAGAAAACAGTTTTCAAATGGAAATGAATGGGCATCACCTGTGGCTTCTGGCTTCATTGCTTTGGGAAAGGATGTGTCTGAATCAGCCTCTTGGCCATGTGTGTGGCTGTGACTTAGATTCTCAGCACCTGATGAATCTAAAAATGATCCCCTGCGTGCATCCAAAACCATAAGGGCAAAAAATCTTTCATTGTGGATGAATTCTCTTGCCTTCCTCTGTTAAAATCCTGAACTCCATAAGTGAGAATAGGGATTCTTTGGGTCAAATGAGTTCTTCAAATCTCTGCAGAGGTGCTTGGGTTTTCGAATAACTTTAAATCACATAAAGAATGTATTCCTGAAATCAGTAGGCCTCAAATTGGTGAAACACAGAAGAATTAACGGCAATCTTCTTTGATCATTCCTGGTTCACAGAAACGGTGTCCAGGCCACCCTGACTTTAGGCAAATGAGGGGCAAACGAGCTGATTTTGGACACTGTCTTGGGCTGCGCCCCTCATGGAAACCTCCAGCCAGAGGTTAAGATGAGTTACTATATGGAATAAGGTGAGGGCCATGTGGGAGTGTTTCGGTTTTAATTTTGGTCATTTGTGTGACAGTTGGAAGAAATGACTGTGTCCACGTGGGCTTGAACTCTGGTGTGATTCCCCTTAGAGACTGGGTTTTGGAACTGAACTCAGAGAAGCATTGCCATGAATTTTGTTGGGATTTTAAGAGGCCACGCATGAAAGTCGCTCTTGGAAACTGAGACCTAGGCCCCGGGTGGATTTCCACAGAGGCCTGGGAAACTCAGCAAGATTATCAAATGATTTTATTCTTAAAGAAATGGCAGCCATAGTTGAGAGTCAAAACACACATGGACCTCACATTGTAGACCTCAATGTGCCTGGCCTAATGTGACCTTTTGTCCACTCTTTGGGAAGCCTTGCCTTTTAGAGATCTCCAGAGATTTCATTGAAATGAGCTTCCTCACCATTTAATGTTTGCTGCATGAATTGAAACCCACAGTGCCTCCAACTTCATGCTTGAAAAATGGCTAGATAAATACCATGAAATTTTTGAAATTCCTATGACCAGGTGGCACTGGAGAAACATTGGATGTCCTGTTGCTGATTATGAGTATACCAGACAGTGCCTTGATTTACTGAGTTTCATGAAAATGGTGTAGAACAGAGATGCCAGTAAGTTGGAGCCTGCTGAGTAGTGGGTCTAGAGCAGTGGTGGGGAGGTGTTTGATAAAACATCCGTGGTAGGGCCATGTGGATCTACCATTGGATTCCAAAGGGCTTGTAACTGACATGGTGCAGCCAGCAGACCCTTATATGTAAAGGCATCTTGTTATATGGAGAGTCTTCAGAGGAAAATGAAGAATCAGGTTGATATGGACAAGGGGGCAATGGGCCAAGCTGTGAGAGATAGAAGCCTAGTTGGTGCATTCCCTTGCAGACCCTGACCAACCACACGTGACACAACTCCCTCCAGCACTGTATCCCAGTTTAGCTCCTAGTA
This sequence comes from Callospermophilus lateralis, assembly GCF_048772815.1. Lineage (NCBI taxonomy): Eukaryota > Metazoa > Chordata > Mammalia > Rodentia > Sciuridae > Callospermophilus > Callospermophilus lateralis. The sequence goes on from NW_027513059.1 coordinate 104,001, forward strand.
TTTCGTGAAACAAATACCAAACTCACAGTGCAGCAGGAAAAACACCACAAAAAGTGGAGGAGGACCAAATGGCTTCACAGTCCACACGGGGAGACACTTAGTCTCCAGTGGCATCAGTTAACCTACAAAGAGAGGATTCAGCACTGCTTCATCTAGTTCTTTGGAAAATAAGAAACCATGTCCTCCAGGTCACATAGATACAGACCCAGCTCTCATAGTCTCACTACAAAGGAAGCCAAATCTCCTGAAAACAACATATATTTCAAGTGCGGAATCTCAGAGGAGTTTCTCAAAAAGTTTTTAGGCCAGCAGAGCTCCATGTTTGTGGAGTGTTTACCCTGTCCCTTAGTTTTGGAAACTTTTCTACCACCTCCAAGGTTGTGAACTGCTGAGCATTTTCCATTCCAGATATGTATTCACTGATTTTGTAACTCCTCTCCTCTAATTGTGTCTTACTTGGGGTGAAGGTGATGTCAAGGCATTCTTCTGGATGAGAGCGGGAGGAAATTGTGCAGCATATATTTACATACGCATTGGATTCATTTTCAAATTTTCCATTCGAAGTACTGAATCCCTGACATTAACCCATACCTGGTAGACTTAGACAGTTCATCCTAATATAATGGGGAAAATTAACCCAACACAATAGAAATACAAGCACTTCAGAGGAGACATGTTGTATAGGTGGACTTGACATTTGTATTATATAAGGTAGGAGTTATAAATCTAGTCAAATTTTAATTGAAATATTCTCCATGTGTTTTTAAACTTAACAAATATGTGAATTCTTGTTTCCCTTTTCTGTAGCCTATTCACACATGTATATTTATATGCATATATAGAATCCTACCAGGTATCACATGTACATTTTTGTGAGGTGGCTGTCTTGGCAGATACAAATTGTGAGAAGAGTTCACTCCTCCTAAATGCTGTTGGAAATGAAAATTCAACCTATAGGAGAGCGTCCTAGTACAACAACATTATACATAAACTCATGTTCAGTAAAATAAATATGTTTGCATCTGTGGATGATATATATTTACTGATGAATTTCGATTGGCATTTATATTGGTACTTTTTAATGTCTGTGAGTGTTGTGTGTGTGTGTGTGTGTGTGTGTGTGTGCGTGTGTGTGTGTGTGTGTGTATATATATATATATATATATAAATAGATAGATATATATAGATATATATATAGATGTAGATATAGATATAGATATACTCTCCAAATTTTTCAAAATATGGAATATATGTGTCTAATATACACTCTCTAAATTCATTCATGTTCATGTATGTGGATTTGTAATCAACTTTTCACAAGATTATAATCATAAATATTCATCCACTTGAAATACATATTTGTTTCCTAGTACTGAAAACTAACTTCAGTGAATTGTGCATACAAATCCTAATTATTCTACAGTAACTGACCCAGTCTAACATCAATGCAAGTAGACTCCTATGGGACATGATATGTAATTTGTCATTCATTTGTATTCGACACTGCTACATTATTGTTTCCTCAGTTTTTGCACATCATAGGATATACATTTCATCCACAAGTTCACAAATTAACAGGCATTTGTTTCAACTTTAATCACTTCTTGCTTCAGAACACATGTATTGTCAGGGTTTCTTGAATGGTCTTTTCATGAGACTTCTTTCCAAACACATTATTTTGAATTTCCATAATCATTTTGAAGCAAAACTCACACACTCTTTATGATAAACCAAAACATTAATATTTCCATTAGATATATAACTGGTTGGAATGAATGATTGTATATCAATATACGACTTCCTTTAATTTTTCAGATATCAGTTCAATTCATTATTTAAAGTTCAAAAAAGTTATATTATTTATTAACAGTATGGTCTATTCATGCTTTTTCTCTATGTTCATAGAAACAGGGTACACCTCTTTCTACCCCCGATTCTATTTTACATCTTCAATATATTGCTCCCAGAAATGGTGAAAGAATTACTCATGTCACCTCATTATCACAGTAATATTCTGGACAAAAAATGGAAAGGTCACACTTATGATTGTACCAAAGCCTAAATGGAAAGTGAACATGGATTTCTAAAAACATCCATTTCCAGGTTGCCTAATGCTGTCAATTGTCAATCCTATTGGTGACTACATTTTTGTTTTTTCCTAGTTTATATATTCAAACTCAACCCTGTTGAAAATGTCTAATTCTATCACTCACTTTATACTTTGCCTGATTTCGTAATGTTTCTATTGATATCTGCTTTTCTACATATTTTCCCCAGTTCAACATAGTGACTGACTCTTCATATGTGCTGAAATATACTTTCACTCTATAACTGAAAGTCTATTGCTAAAGAACTTTTGGTCCAAATCCTATACTCACTCTTCTTCCGAAACCTACTGACTATCTTCCTAATCCTACTGAATATCCCTTTTTGACTAGATGTTCTCTTCTAAATTCAATCATCCAATGTACAAGGTCCTATGCCATTGTATATCAAATTATCTGAGACAAATTTGCAGAACATAATTCAAAGTTCACTATCCCAATCAAGGGCAGAACCCTTCTGGGCTTCAAATCATACCTAGATTTCTGTTTTCATACTTATATTTCACCTCAATATTCTTGTAAATATTTCAGGTTCCCAATACCATTATTCATCGCACAGAGTCATACATAACCAAAATCAAACCTGTTTTTAACCCCCAGTATACACTGTTCCCTCAATCATTTTACAGAAGAGCAGGGACAGAGTGGTTCTTACAATACAGGAGAGTTGGGGACCTTCCACATTAAGAGAACCTCAAATGTCCATGCACAAATCATACCTGGAGAAGTTGTAAGCAGGTATGAAGCACCTGAGAGAGCAGAAGTCATCTTCCATGGCAAACAACCTGGTCAGGATGAAGGGATGTGTCTGAATCGGCCTCTCTCTTCTTATTGTAGAGAACATGGACCAAACCAGGCCTGGGTGGAGAGCTGTTCCAGGGTGCCAATGGTTGATATACATTCTACCTTATGAAAGTGTCAGAGGAAGTAGGGGCAAACTCCATCTTATGTTACCCTTGGAAGCAACTGTTAGGACAAAGTGGTTGCCAAGGCAGTGACCTCATTCAGTTCCAAAGAATGTGACATACCTCAGTTCCTTGGTGATGGAACTCTCTTAACTTGGTATCCAAGAAGCCAGGCAGCCAGAGGCAGTCCCAGTCCCAGTCCCAGTGGGCTCACTTGTTTGGATTTACCAAGGACAGAGTCAGTTTTCTTGGTACCTAATGATGTGAGGAAGGCCAAATGCCAGGAGAGCTCTGAAGATGGACCTTTCCTGAGAAAACAGGTAGTGGCTAACCACTTTTTCCTGACTTCTTCACAGAGTTGTTCAAGGAAACAAGATCGGAGAGAAGACAGGACATTTCGGGAAAACATAGTATGGCCCACCAGTCAGAGGACACCCCAGATAGTCACAGACCTACTTGGGGGAAGGAGGTGCCTTTGTGGGAGTGCGTGTGGGTTTGTTGTTTTGTCTCATGTTCTGAGAATAGATAGGAAAGTAGGTTTGTTTGGTTTGGAGTGGACAGTTTCTAGTAAGTCATTTGACACGGCGAGTGTTTCTGTTTCTGTGTATTCCACTGTGTCCATTGTTGTAGACATTAGAAAAGAGAATGCATTAATGGATGTGTCCTGTCTAGTATAAATCTTCCCATAATTCATCCTGCCAATATATAAATGGACTGCAGCTTGTCTTATCGATGTGCAACATCTGCTATCTTTCTAAGTTGTTGTTTTCTTCCCGAATTCTGGCCACTCTCCAGAATAGGCTCATGGATTTCTGTCCAAAATGGTACCACCTCCAAGCTCTGTGACATGGCCACGTACTGGATAGCTGAAGAGAATGGCCAGCATCTCAGAAAACTCAGATATCATTGTGACCAGGAAAGTCTCAGTGCAGAAACCCTGCTTTGGGCCTTTTGCTGACTTATTGTTGTGTTGCACTGAATGTCAGGAAGGTCTTTGCCTCAGGCCACCCCTTTGTGAAGCCTGAAGAAAACAGTTTTCAAATGGAAATGAATGGGCATCACCTGTGGCTTCTGGCTTTATTGCTTTGGGAAAGGATGTGTCTGAATCAGCCTCTTGGCCATGTGTGTGGCTGTGACTTAGATTCTCAGCACCTGATGAATCTAAAAATGATCCCCTGCGTGCATCCAAAACCATAAGGGCAAAAAATCTTTCATTGTGGATGAATTCTCTTGCCTTCCGCTATTAAAATCCTGAACTCCATAAGTGAGAATAGGGATTCTTTGTGTCAAATGAGTTCTTCAAATCTCTACAGAGGTGCTTGGGTTTTCGAATAACTTTAAATCACATAAAGAATGTATTCCTGAAATCAGTAGGCCTCAAATTGGTGAAACACAGAAGAATTAACGGCAATCTTTTTTGATCATTCCTGGTTCACAGAAACGGTGTCCAGGCCACCCTGACTTTAGGCAAATGAGGGGCAAACGAGCTGATTTTGGACACTGTCTTGGGCTGCGCCCCTCATGGAAACCTCCAGCCAGAGGTTAAGATGAGTTACTATATGGAATAAGATGAGGGCCATGTGGGAGTGTTTCGGTTTTAATTTTGGTCATTTGTGTGACAGTTGGAAGAAATGACTGTGTCCACGTGGGCTTGAACTCTGGTGTGATTCCCCTTAGAGACTGGGTTTTGGAACTGAACTCAGAGAAGCATTGCCATGAATTTTGTTGGGATTTTAAGAGGCCACGCATGAAAGTCGCTCTTGGAAACTGAGACCTAGGCCCCGGGTGGATTTCCACAGAGGCCTGGGAAACTCAGCAAGGATATCAAATGATTTTATTCTTAAAGAAATGGCAGCCATAGTTGAGAGTCAAAACACACATGGACCTCACATTGTAGACCTCAATGTGCCTGGCCTAATGTGACCTTTTGTCCACTCTTTGGGAAGCCTTGCCTTTTAGAGATCTCCAGAGATTTCATTGAAATGAGCTTCCTCACCATTTAATGTTTGCTGCATGAATTGAAACCCACAGTGCCTCCAACTTCATGCTTGAAAAATGGCTAGATAAATACCATGAAATTTTTGAAATTCCTATGACCAGGTGGCACTGGAGAAACATTGGATGTCCTGTTGCTGATTATGAGTATACCAGACAGTGCCTTGATTTACTGAGTTTCATGAAAATGGTGTAGAACAGAGATGCCAGTAAGTTGGAGCCTGCTGAGTAGTGGGTCTAGAGCAGTGGTGGGGAGGTGTTTGATAAAACATCCGTGGTAGGGCCATGTGGATCTACCATTGGATTCCAAAGGGCTTGTAACTGACATGGTGCAGCCAGCAGACCCTTATATGTAAAGGCATCTTGTTATATGGAGAGTCTTCAGAGGAAAATGAAGAATCAGGTTGATATGGACAAGGGGTCAATGGGCCAAGCTGTGAGAGATAGAAGCCTAGTTGGTGCATTCCCTTGCAGACCCTGACCAACCACACGTGACACAACTCCCTCCAGCACTGTATCCCAGTTTAGCTCCTAGTATTTCGTGAAACAAATACCAAACTCACAGTGCAGCAGGAAAAACACCACAAAAAGTGGAGGAGGACCAAATGGCTTCACAGTCCACACGGGGAGACACTTAGTCTCCAGTGGCATCAGTTAACCTACAAAGAGAGGATTCAGCACTGCTTCATCTAGTTCTTTGGAAAATAAGAAACCATGTCCTCCAGGTCACATAGATGCAGACCCAGCTCTCATAGTCTCACTACAAAGGAAGCCAAATCTCCTGAAAACAACATATATTTCAAGTGCGGAATCTCAGAGGAGTTTCTCAAAAAGTTTTTAGGCCAGCAGAGCTCCATGTTTGTGGAGTGTTTACCCTGTCCCTTAGTTTTGGAAACTTTTCTACCACCTCCAAGGTTGTGAACTGCTGAGCATTTTCCATTCCAGATATGTATTCACTGATTTTGTAACTCCTCTCCTCTAATTGTGTCTTACTTGGGGTGAAGGTGATGTCAAGGCATTCTTCTGGATGAGAGCGGGAGGAAATTGTGCAGCATATATTTACATACGCATTGGATTCATTTTCAAATTTTCCATTCGAAGTACTGAATCCCTGACATTAACCCATACCTGGTAGACTTAGACAGTTCATCCTAATATAATGGGGAAAATTAACCCAACACAATAGAAATACAAGCACTTCAGAGGAGACATGTTGTATAGGTGGACTTGACATTTGTATTATATAAGGTAGGAGTTATAAATCTAGTCAAATTTTAATTGAAATATTCTCCATGTGTTTTTAAACTTAACAAATATGTGAATTCTTGTTTCCCTTTTCTGTAGCCTATTCACACATGTATATTTATATGCATATATAGAATCCTACCAGGTATCACATGTACATTTTTGTGAGGTGGCTGTCTTGGCAGATACAAATTGTGAGAAGAGTTCACTCCTCCTAAATGCTGTTGGAAATGAAAATTCAACCTATAGGAGAGCGTCCTAGTACAACAACATTATACATAAACTCATGTTCAGTAAAATAAATATGTTTGCATCTGTGGATGATATATATTTACTGATGAATTTCGATTGGCATTTATATTGGTACTTTTTAATGTCTGTGAGTGTTGTGTGTGTGTGTGTGTGTGTGTGTGTGTGCGTGTGTGTGTGTGTGTATATATATATATATATATATATAAATAGATAGATATATATAGATATATATATAGATGTAGATATAGATATAGATATACTCTCCAAATTTTTCAAAATATGGAATATATGTGTCTAATATACACTCTCTAAATTCATTCATGTTCATGTATGTGGATTTGTAATCAACTTTTCACAAGATTATAATCATAAATATTCATCCACTTGAAATACATATTTGTTTCCTAGTACTGAAAACTAACTTCAGTGAATTGTGCATACAAATCCTAATTATTCTACAGTAACTGACCCAGTCTAACATCAATGCAAGTAGACTCCTATGGGACATGATATGTAATTTGTCATTCATTTGTATTCGACACTGCTACATTATTGTTTCCTCAGTTTTTGCACATCATAGGATATACATTTCATCCACAAGTTCACAAATTAACAGGCATTTGTTTCAACTTTAATCACTTCTTGCTTCAGAACACATGTATTGTCAGGGTTTCTTGAATGGTCTTTTCATGAGACTTCTTTCCAAACACATTATTTTGAATTTCCATAATCATTTTGAAGCAAAACTCACACACTCTTTATGATAAACCAAAACATTAATATTTCCATTAGATATATAACTGGTTGGAATGAATGATTGTATATCAATATACGACTTCCTTTAATTTTTCAGATATCAGTTCAATTCATTATTTAAAGTTCAAAAAAGTTATATTATTTATTAACAGTATGGTCTATTCATGCTTTTTCTCTATGTTCATAGAAACAGGGTACACCTCTTTCTACCCCCGATTCTATTTTACATCTTCAATATATTGCTCCCAGAAATGGTGAAAGAATTACTCATGTCACCTCATTATCACAGTAATATTCTGGACAAAAAATGGAAAGGTCACACTTATGATTGTACCAAAGCCTAAATGGAAAGTGAACATGGATTTCTAAAAACATCCATTTCCAGGTTGCCTAATGCTGTCAATTGTCAATCCTATTGGTGACTACATTTTTGTTTTTTCCTAGTTTATATATTCAAACTCAACCCTGTTGAAAATGTCTAATTCTATCACTCACTTTATACTTTGCCTGATTTCGTAATGTTTCTATTGATATCTGCTTTTCTACATATTTTCCCCAGTTCAACATAGTGACTGACTCTTCATATGTGCTGAAATATACTTTCACTCTATAACTGAAAGTCTATTGCTAAAGAACTTTTGGTCCAAATCCTATACTCACTCTTCTTCCGAAACCTACTGACTATCTTCCTAATCCTACTGAATATCCCTTTTTGACTAGATGTTCTCTTCTAAATTCAATCATCCAATGTACAAGGTCCTATGCCATTGTATATCAAATTATCTGAGACAAATTTGCAGAACATAATTCAAAGTTCACTATCCCAATCAAGGGCAGAACCCTTCTGGGCTTCAAATCATACCTAGATTTCTGTTTTCATACTTATATTTCACCTCAATATTCTTGTAAATATTTCAGGTTCCCAATACCATTATTCATCGCACAGAGTCATACATAACCAAAATCAAACCTGTTTTTAACCCCCAGTATACACTGTTCCCTCAATCATTTTACAGAAGAGCAGGGACAGAGTGGTTCTTACAATACAGGAGAGTTGGGGACCTTCCACATTAAGAGAACCTCAAATGTCCATGCACAAATCATACCTGGAGAAGTTGTAAGCAGGTATGAAGCACCTGAGAGAGCAGAAGTCATCTTCCATGGCAAACAACCTGGTCAGGATGAAGGGATGTGTCTGAATCGGCCTCTCTCTTCTTATTGTAGAGAACATGGACCAAACCAGGCCTGGGTGGAGAGCTGTTCCAGGGTGCCAATGGTTGATATACATTCTACCTTATGAAAGTGTCAGAGGAAGTAGGGGCAAACTCCATCTTATGTTACCCTTGGAAGCAACTGTTAGGACAAAGTGGTTGCCAAGGCAGTGACCTCATTCAGTTCCAAAGAATGTGACATACCTCAGTTCCTTGGTGATGGAACTCTCTTAACTTGGTATCCAAGAAGCCAGGCAGCCAGAGGCAGTCCCAGTCCCAGTCCCAGTGGGCTCACTTGTTTGGATTTACCAAGGACAGAGTCAGTTTTCTTGGTACCTAATGATGTGAGGAAGGCCAAATGCCAGGAGAGCTCTGAAGATGGACCTTTCCTGAGAAAACAGGTAGTGGCTAACCACTTTTTCCTGACTTCTTCACAGAGTTGTTCAAGGAAACAAGATCGGAGAGAAGACAGGACATTTCGGGAAAACATAGTATGGCCCACCAGTCAGAGGACACCCCAGATAGTCACAGACCTACTTGGGGGAAGGAGGTGCCTTTGTGGGAGTGCGTGTGGGTTTGTTGTTTTGTCTCATGTTCTGAGAATAGATAGGAAAGTAGGTTTGTTTGGTTTGGAGTGGACAGTTTCTAGTAAGTCATTTGACACGGCGAGTGTTTCTGTTTCTGTGTATTCCACTGTGTCCATTGTTGTAGACATTAGAAAAGAGAATGCATTAATGGATGTGTCCTGTCTAGTATAAATCTTCCCATAATTCATCCTGCCAATATATAAATGGACTGCAGCTTGTCTTATCGATGTGCAACATCTGCTATCTTTCTAAGTTGTTGTTTTCTTCCCGAATTCTGGCCACTCTCCAGAATAGGCTCATGGATTTCTGTCCAAAATGGTACCACCTCCAAGCTCTGTGACATGGCCACGTACTGGATAGCTGAAGAGAATGGCGAGCATCTCAGAAAACTCAGATATCAGTGTGACCAGGAAAGTCTCAGTGCAGAAACCCTGCTTTGGGCCTTTTGCTGACTTATTGTTGTGTTGCACTGAATGTCAGGAAGGTCTTTGCCTCAGGCCACCCCTTTGTGAAGCCTGAAGAAAACAGTTTTCAAATGGAAATGAATGGGCCTCCCCTGTGGCTCTTTGCTTAATTGCTTTGGAAAGGGATGTGTCTTTATCAGACTCTTGGACCTGTGTGTGGCTGTGACTTAGATTCTCAGCACCTGATGGATCTTAAGAATGATCCCATGTGAGCTTCCAAACCCAAAATGGCAAAAAATATCATTCATTGTGAATGAAGTCTCTTGCTTTCCTCTGTTAGGTTCCTGCACTCCATCAAATGAGAATAGGGATTCTTTGGGTCAAATGAGTTCTTCAAAGCCCTGAAGAGGTGCTTGTGTTTTCGCATGACTCGAAATCACCTAAAGAATCGATACCTAAATTCAGTTGGCCTCAAATTGGAGAAACACAGAAGTATTAACGGCAGGCTTATTTGTTCACTCCTCATTCACAGAAACGGTTTCCAGGCTACCCTGACTTTAGGAAAATGAGGGGCAAACGAGCTGATTTTGGACACTATCTTGGGCTGCGCCCCTCATGGAAACCTCCAGCCAGAGGTTAAGATGATTGACTATATGGAATAAGATGAGGGCCATGTGGGAGTGTTTTGGTTTTGTTTTGGTTTTAATTTTGTTCATTTGTGTGGCATTGGAAAAAATGACTGGGTGTACGTGGGCTTGAAATCTGGTGTCATTCCCCTTAGAGACTGGGTTTTGGAACTGAACTCAGAGAAGCATTGCCATGAATTTTGTTGGGATTTTAAGAGGCCACGCATGAAAGTCACTCTTGGAAACTGAGACCTAGGCCCCGGGTGGATTTCCACAGAGGCCTGGGAATTTCAGCAAGGATATCACATGATTTTATTCTTAAAGAAATGGCAGCCATAGTTGAGAGTCAAAACACACATGGACCTCACATTGTAGACCTCAATGGGCCTGGCCTAATGTGACCTTTTTCCACTCTTTGGGAAGCCTTGCCTGTGAGAGTTCTCCAGAGAATTCATTGAAATGAGCTTCCTCACCATTTAATGTTTTCTGAATGAATGGAAACCCCCATTGCCTCCAACTTCATGCTTGAAAAATGGCTAGATAAATACCATGAAATTTTTGAAATTCCTATGACCAGGTGGCACTGGAGAAACATTGGATGTCCTGTTGCTGATTATGAGTATACCAGACAGTGCCTTGACTTACTGAGTTTCATGAAAATGGTGTAGAACACAGATGCCAGTAAGTTGGAGCCTGCTGAGTAGTGGGTCTAAAGCAGTGGTGGGGAGGTGTTTGATAAAACATCCGTGGTAGGGCCATGTGGATCTACCATTGGATTCCAAAGGGCTTGTAACTGACATGGTGCAGCCAGCAGACCCTTATATGTAAAGGCATCTTGTTATATGGAGAGTTTTCAGAGGAAAATGAAGAATCAGGTTGATATGGACATGGGGGCAATGGGGCAAGCAGTGAGAGATAGAAGCCTAGTTGGTGCATTCTCTTGTAGACCCTGACCCACCACACGTGACAGAACTCCCTCCAGCACTGTGTCCCAGTTTAGCTCCTAGTATTTCGGGAAACAAATACCAAACTCACAGTGCAGCAGAAAAATAACCACAAAATGTGGAGGAGGACCAAATGGCTTCGGTGTCCACACGGGGACACAATTTGTCTTCAGTGGCCTCCGTTTACCTACAAAGAGAGGATTCAGCACTGCTTAATCTTGTTCATTGGAAAATAAGAAACCATGTCCTCCAGGTCACATAGATGTAGACCCAGCTTTGATGGTCTCACTACATAGGAAGCCAAATCTCTTGAAAACAATATATAATTCAAGTGCGGAAGCTCAGAGGCAGTTTATCAAAAAGTTTTTAGGCCAGCAGAGCTCCATGTTTGTGGAGTGTTTACCCTGTCCCTTAGTTTTGGAAACTCCTCTACCACCTCCAAGGTTGTGAGCTCCTGAGCATTTTACATTCCAGATATGTATTCACTGATTTTGTAACTCTTCTCCTCTAATTGTGTCTTACTTGGGGTGAAGGTAATGTCAAGGCATTCTTCTGGATGAGAGCGGGAGGATATTTGTGCAGCATATATTTACATACACATTGGATTCATTTTCCAATTTTCCATTCGAAGTACTGAATCCCTGACACTAACCCATACCAAGTAGACTCAGACTATTCATCCTAATATAATGGGGAAAATTAACCCAACACAATAGAAATACAAGCACTTCAGAGGAGACATGTTGTATAGTTGGACGTGACATTTGCATTATATTAGTTAGGAGATATAAATCTAGTCAAATTTTAATGGAAATATTCTCCATGTGTTTTTAAACTTAACAAATATGTGAATGCTTGTTTCCCTTTTCTGTAGCCTATTCACACAAGTATATTTATATGCATATATAGAATCCTACCAGGAATCACACGTACATTTTTGTGAGGTGGCTGTCTTGGCAGATACAAATTGTGAGAAGAGTTCACTCCTCCTAAATGCTGTTGGAAATGAAAATTCAACCTATAGGAGAGCGTCCGAGTAGAACAACATTATACATAAACTCATGTTCAGTAAAATAAATATGTTTGCATCTGTGGATGATATATATTTACCGATGAATTTCGATTCGCATGTATATTGGCACTTTTTAATGTCTGTGAGTGTTGTGTGTGTTTGTGTGTGTGTGTGTGTGTGTGTGTAGATATAGATATAGATATACTCTCCAAATTTTTCAAAATATGAAATATATATGTCTAATATACACTCTCTAAATTCATTCATGTTCATGTATGTGGATTTATAATCCACTTTTCACAAGATTATAATCAGAAATATTCATCCACCTGAAATACATATTAGTTTCCTAGTACTGAAAACTAACTTCAGTGAATGGTGCATACAAATCCTAATTATTCTACAGTAACTGACCCAGTCTAACATCAATGCAAGTAGACTCCTATGGGACATGATATGTAATTTGTCATTCATTTGTATTCGACACTGTACATTATTGTTTCTTCAGTTTTTGCACATCATAGGATATACATTTCATCCACAAGTTCACAAATTAATATGCATTTGTTTCAACTTTAATCACTTCTTGCTTCTGAACACATGTATTCTCAGGGTTTCTTGACTGGTCTTTTCATGAGACTTCTTTCCATACACATTATTTTGAATTTCCATAATCATTTTTAAGCAAACCTCACACACTCTTCATGATAAACCAAAACACTAATATTTCCATTAGATATATCACTGGTTGGAATGAATGATTGTATATCAATATACGATTTCCTTTAATTTTTCAGATATCAGTTCAATTCATTATTTCAAGTTCAAAAAAGTTATATTATTTATTCACAGTATGGTCTATTCATGCTTTTTCTCTATGTTCATAGAAACAGGGTACACCTCTTTGTACCCCGATTCTTATTTTACATCTTCAATATATTGCTCCCAGAAATGGTGAAAGAATTACTCATGTCACCTCATTATCACAGTAATATTCTGGACAAAAATGGAAAGGTCACACTTATGATTGTACCAAATCCTAAATGGAAGGTGAACATGGATTTCTAAAAACATCCTTGTCCAGGTTGCCTAATGCTGTCAATTGTCAATCCTATTGGTGACTACATTTTTGTTTTTTCCTAATTTATATATTCAAACCCAACCCTGTTGAAAATGTCCAATTCTATCACTCACTTTATACTTTGCCTCATTTCGTAATGTTTCTATTGATATCTGCTTTTCTACATATTTTCCCCAGTTCAACATAGTGACTGACTCTTCATATGAGCTGACATTTACATTCACTCTATAACCAAAAGTGTATTGCTAAAGAACTTTTGGTCCAAATCCTATACTCACTCTTCTTCCTAAACCTACCGACTATCTTCCTAATCGTACTGATTATCCCTTTTTGACTGGATGTTCTCTTCTAAATTAAATCATCCAATGTACAAAGTCCTATGCCATTGTATATCGAATTATCTGAGACATCTTTGCAGAACATAATTCAAAGCTAAGTATCCCAATCAAGGGCAAAACCCTTCTGGGCTTCAAATCATACCTAGATTTCTCTTTTCATACTTATATATCACCTCTATATTCTTGTAAATATTGCAGGTTACCAATACCATTATTCATCGCACAGAATCGTTCGTAACCCAAATCAAACCTGTTTTTAACCCCAAATATACACTGTTCCCTCAATCATTTTACAGAAGAGCAGGGACAGAGTGGTTCTTACAATACAGGAAAGTTGGGGACCTTGCACCTAATGAGAACCTCAAATGTCCATGTAAAAATGATACCTGGAGAAGTTGTACACAGGTATGAAGCAACTGAGAGAGCAAAAGTCATCTTCCATGGCAAACAACCTGGTCAGAATGAAGGGATGTTTCTGAATCTGCATCTCTCTTCTTATTGTAGAGAAGAGGGACCAAACCAGGCCTTAGTGGAGAGATGTTCCCGGGTGCCAATGGTTGATATACATTCTACCTTATGAAAGTGTCACAGGAAGTAGGGGCAACCTCCATCTTATGTTACCCTTGGAAGCAACTGTTAGGACAAAGTGGTTGCCAAGGCAGTGACCTCATTCAGTTCCAAAGAATGTGACATACCTCATTGCCTTGGTGATGGAACTCTCTGAACTTGGTATCCAAGAAGCCAGGCACCCAGATGCAGTCCCAGTCCCAGTCCCAGTGGGCTCACTTGTTTGGATTTCCCAAGGACAGAGTCAATTTTCTTGGTACCTAATGATGTGAGAATGGCCAAATGTCAGGAGAGCTCTGAAGGTGGACCATTTCTGAGAAAACAGGTAGTGGATAACCACTTTTTCCTGACATCTTCACAGAGTTGGTCAAGGAAACACAATCTGAGAGAAGACAGGCCATTTCGGGGGAACATTGTATGGCCCACTGGTCAGAGGACACTCCGGATAGTCACAGACCTACTTGGGGGAAGGAGGTGCCTTTGTGGGAGTGGGTGTGGGTTTGTTGTTTTGTCTCATGTTCTGAGAATAGATAGGAAAGGCGGTTTGTTTGGATTGGACTCGACAGTTTCTAGTAAGTCATTTGACACGGCGAGTGTTTCTGTTTCTGTGTATCCCACTGTGTCCGTTGTTGTACACATTAGAAAAGAGAATGCATTAATGGATGTGTCCTGTCTAGTATAAATCTTCCCATAATTCATCCTGCCCAATATATGAATGGACTGCAGCTTGTCTTATCGATGTGCAACACCTGCTATCTTTCTAAGTTGTTGTTTTCTTCCTGAATTCTGGCCACTCTCCAGAATAGGCTCATGGATTTGTGTCCTAAATATGTACCACCTCCAAGCTCTGTGACATGACCATGTACTGGATAGCTGAAGAGAATGGCGAGCATCTCAGAAAACTCAGATATCAGTGTGACCAGGATAGTCTCACTGCAGAAACCCTGCTTTGGGCCTTTTGCTTACTTATTGTTGTGTTGCACTGAATGTCAGGAAGGTCTTTGCTCAGGCCACCCCTTTGTGAAGCCTGAAGAAAACAGTTTTCAAATGGAAATGAATGGGCCTCACCTGTGGCTCTTGCTTAATTGCTTTCGAAAGGGATGTGTCTTTATCAGCCTCTTGGACCTGTGTGTGGCTGTGACTTAGATTCTCAGCACCTGATGGATCTTAAGAATGATCCCATGTGAGCTTCCAAATCCAAAATGGCAAAAAATTTCATTCATTGTGGATGAAGTCTCTTGCCTTCCTCTGTTAGGTTCCTGCACTCCATCAAATGAGAATAGGGATTCTTTGGGTCAAATGAGTTTTTCAAAGCCCTGCAGAGGTGCTTGTGTTTTTGCATGACTCTAAATCACCTAAAGAATCGATATCTAAAATCAGTAGGCGTCAAATTGGAGGAACAAAGAAGTATTAACGGCAGGCTTATTTGTTCACTCCTGGTTCACAGAGACTGTGTCCAGGCTACCCTGACGTTAGGCAAATGAGGGGCAAACGAGCTGATTTTGGACACTGTCTTGGGCTGCGGCCCTCATGGAAACCTCCAGCCAGAGGTTAAGATGATTCCCTATATGGAATAAGATGAGGGCCATGTGGGAGTGTTTTGGTTTTAATTTTGGTCATTTGTGTGGCATTGGAAAAAATGACTGGGTACACGTAGGCTTGAACTCTAGTGTGATACCCCATAGAGACTGGGTTTTGGAACTGAACTCAGAGAAACATTGTCATGAATTTTGTTGGGATTTTAATAGGCCAAGCATGAAAGTCGCTCTTGGAAACTGAGACCTAGGCCCCAGGTGGATTTCCACAGAGGCCTGCAAATCTCAGCAAGGATATCACATGATTTTATTGTTAAAGAAATGGCAGCCATAGTTGAGAGTCAAAACACACATGGACCTCACATTGTAGACCTCAATGGGCCTGGCCTAATGTGACCTTTTGTCCACTCTTTGGGAAGCCTTGCCTGTGAGAGTTCTCCAGAGAATTCATTGAAATGAGCTTCCTCACCATTTAATGTTTGCTGCATGAATTGAAATCCACAGTGCCTCCAACTTCATGCTCGAGAAATGGATAGATAAATACCATGAAATTTTAAAATTCCTATGACCAGGTGGCACTGGAGAAATATTGGATGTCCTGTTACTGTTCATGAGTATACCAGACTGTGCCTTGATTTAGGGATAGAACAGATGCCTTACAGATAAGGTCTGGGCTGTCTGCAGCCTATGTCAGGGTTAGCAAGCAGTGGTGGGGAGGTGTTTGATCCAATGGTAGATCCACATGGCCCGGCCATGTGGATCTACCATTGGATTCCAAATTGCTTGTAACTGACATGGTGCAGCCAGCAGACCCTTATATGTAAAGGCATCTTGTTATATGGAGAGTTTTCAGAGGAAAATGAGGAATCAGGTTGATATGGACAAGGGGGCAATGGGGCAAGCTGTGAGAGATAGAAGCCTAGTTTGTGAATTCTCTTGCAGACCCTGACCCACCACTCGTGACACAACTCCCTCCAGCACTGTGTCTCAGTTTAGCTCCTAGTATTTCGTGAAACAAATACCAAACTCACAATGCAGCAGGAAAAACACCACAAAAAGTGGTGGAGGACCTAATGGCTTCACAGTCCACACGGGGAGACACTTAGTCCCCAGTGGCCTCAGATTACCTACAAAGAGAGGATTCAGCACTGCTTCATCTTGTTCATTGGAAAATAAGAAACCATGTCCTCCAGGTCACATAGATGCAGACCCAGCTTTGATGGTCTCACTACAAAGGAAGCCAAATCATCTGAAAACAACATATATTTCAATTGCGAAAGCTCAGACGCAGTTTCTCAAAAAGTTTTTAGGCCAGCAGAGCTCCATGTTTGTGGAGTGTTTACCCTGTCCCTTAATTTTGGAAACTCCTCTACCACCTCAAAGGTTGTGAACTCCTGAGCATTTTCCATTCCAGATATGTATTCACTGATTTTGTAACTCTTCTCCTCTAATTGCGTCTTACTTGGGGTGAAGGTAATATCAAGGCATTGTTCTGGATGAGAGCGGGAGGATATTTGTGCAGCATATATTTACATACACATTGGATTCATTTTCCAATTTTCCATTCAAATACTGAATCCCTGAAACTAACCCATACCTAGTAGACTCAGACTATTCATCCTATTATAATGGGAAAAATTAACCCAACACAATAGAAATACAAGCACTTCAGAGGAGACATGTTGTATAGTTGGACTTGACATTTGCATTATATAAGGTAGGTGTTATAAATCTAGTCAAATTTTAATGGAAATATTCTCCATGTGTTTTTAAATTTAACAAATATGTGAATTCTTGTTTCCCTTTTCTGTAGCCTATTCACATATGTATATTTATATGCACATATAGAATCCTACCAGGTATCACACGTACATTTTTGTGAGGTGGCTGTCTTGGCAGATACAAATTGTGAGAAGAGTTCACTCCTCCTAAAACTGTTTTAAATGAAAATTCAACCTATAGGAGAGCGTCCTAGTAGAACAACATTATACATAAACTCATGTTCAGTAAAATAAATATTTTTGCATCTGTGGATGATATATATTTACTGATGAATTTCTATTGGCATTTATATTGGTACTTTTTAATGTCTGTGAGTGTTGTGTGTGTGTGTGTGTGTATAGATATAGATATAGATATAGATAGATATAGATATACTCTCCAAATTTTTCAAAATATGGAATATTTTTGTCTTATTTTGCACTTCCTAAATTTTTCATATTCATGAATGTGTATTTATAATCATCTTTTCTCAAGATTATTCTCAGAAACATTCATATACCCTACTAGACTCTGACTACTAATACTAATATAATGGAGAAAAATATCCCAAACAGAATAGAAATACAAGCATTTCAGAAGGGACATGGTGTATAGTTGGACTTGCCTTTTGCATGATATAAGGTAGGAGTTATAAATCTATTCAATTTGCTGAAATACTTTTCCATATGTTATTTTTTTTTGACACAAAACAAAATTTAATCTTCGAAAACTAAATAAAATTGACACATCCTTAACCAAGCTAATGAAGAAAAAAACCTCAAATTACTAAAATTAAGGATCGTAAAAGAACTTTTACAGAGTACACAACTAAAATACAGAGAATAATTAAAAACTAATTTGAAAATTTATACTCTAATAAATTAAAATACCATGATGACATCAATAAAATTTTAGAGATATACCCAAACTGAATTAGTAGGACATGAACAATTTAAACAAATCAATTTCAAGCAATGAAATAGAAGTTGCTGTCAACAGCCTACCAATCAAGCAACACCCAGGAACAGACAGATTCTCAGTCAAGTTCTACAAGACCTTCAAAGAAGCATTCATCACAATACTCCTCAAATTATTCCATAAAATAGAAAAGCATGGAACTCCTCCAAACTCATTTCATGAGGATAGTATCACTCACATACCAAAATCAGACAAAGACACATCAAGGAAAGAAAACTTCAGAGCAATATTCCTGACAAACATATATACAAAAATTCTCAATAAAATTCTTTTTTTTAAGCCAAAGTTAATCAAAAGGGATAAAGAGGGACACTACACACTATTCCATGTGTTTTTAAAGTTAAGAAATATATGAATTCCTGTCTCCCTTTCTCTGTAGCCTATTTAAGCACATGTATTTTTATATGCACAAATAGAATCCTACCTGGTTTCACACGTACATTCTTGTGAGGTGGCTGACTTGGCAGATACTATTTGTGAGAAGAGATCACTCCTCCTAAATGCTGTTGGTACAGAAAATTCAACCCATGGGTGAGCTTCCTAGATGAACAACATTCTACATACATCCATGTTCAGTAAAATGAATATTTTGGGATATGCGGATGAGTTATTTTTCATGATGAATTTCGATTGACATATATATTGTGACATTATAATGTGTGTGTGTTTGTGTGTCTATATATATATATATATATATATATATATATATATATATATATAGTCTCCAGATTTTCCAAAATATGAAATATATGTCTTCTTATACACCGCCTGAATTCATTCATATTCATATATGTGGATTTATAATTAACTTTTAACAAGTTTATTCTCAGAAATATACATCCACTGACATACATATTTGTTTCCTAGTACTGAAAACTAACTTCAGGGAAGGGTTCTTACAAATCCTAATATTTCTAGAGTAACTGACCAAGTTTAACATCAATGCAAATACATTCCTATTTGATATGATGTGTTTGTTAAAGTTCATTTTTATTCAAACTTGGTACGTTATTATTTATTCAGTTTATGGACATCATAAAATATATCCTTTCATTCACAAGTTCACAAATTTATAAATATTTGGTTCACTTTCAATCACTTCCTCCTTCGGAACACATATATTCCCTTCATGTTTCTTGACGGGTCTTTTCACTGGACTTCTTTCTAAACACGTTATTTTCGATTGAATAATCATTTTTGAAGCAAAACTCACACACTATTCATGATAAACGGTAACCCTAATAATACCATTAGATATATAACTGGTTGGAATTAATGTACGTATATCAATATATGATTTCCTCTATATTTTCAGATATTAAAACAATCCATTATTTAAATTTGGAACCAGTCATATAATTTTTTCACAGTATGGTCTATTAATGCATCATCTCTATATTCATCAACACAGGGTAAACCTATTAGTATCCCCAGTACTAATTCATATGTTTTCAAAATATTGCTCCCAGAAAAGGTGGAAGAAATACTCATGTCACCTGATCTACATATACATATTATCACAGTAATATTCTGGACACAAAATGCAAAGGTCACCGTTATGATTGCAATAAAGCCTCAATGGAATGTGAACATGGATTACTAAAAACATCCATGCCCAGTTTGCCTAATGCTCTCAAATGTCAATCCAATTGGTGACTACATTTTTGTTTCTTTTTAAGATTATGTATTCAACCTCAACCCTGTTGAAAATGTCTAATCCTATCACTCACGTTATACTTTGCCTGATTTCCTAATGTCTCTATTGATGTCTGCTTTCCTACATATTTTTTCCCAGTTCATCATTGTGCCCGACTTTTCACATATGGTGCCATTAATATTCACTCTCTAACAGAAACCTATTGCTAAAGAACTTTTGGTCCAAATCCTAGACTCACTCTTCCTTCTAAACCTATGGACTATCTTTCTAATACTACACACTATCCCTTTTTCACTGGATGTTCTCTTCTACATTCAATCATCTGAGGTACAGGGTCTTATGCCATTGTATATCGATTTAACTGAGACCTCGGTGCAAAACATTACTCAAGCTAAGGATCCCAATCAAGGGCCCAAATCCTTCTGGGCTTAAAATATTACCTAGATTTCTGTTTTCATACTTATATTTTACCTCTATATTCTTTTAAATATCGCTGGTTCCCAATACCATTATTCATCCAGCAGAATGATTCCTAAGCCAAATGGAACATGCTATTGACCCTAACCATACAATGTTCCCTCAATCTCACTTTACAGAAGAGGAGGGATAAAGTTGATATTACAATACAGGAAGTTAGGAGATCTTCCACCTGCTGAGTACCTCAAAATCCATGCAGAAATAATCCCTGGAGAAGATGTTGGCAGCTATGAAAGACCTGAGAGAACAAAAGTCATATTCCATGGCAAACAACATGGTCAGGATGAAAGGATGTGTCTGAGTCATCCTCTCTATTTTTAATGCAGGGAAGATGGACCAAAGCAGGCCTGTGTGGAGAGCTGTTCCCAGGTGACTATGGTTTCTATACCATTCTAACATGTGAATGTATCACAGGAAGTAGGGCAGCCTCAAGTCAGGAGACACTAGGACGCAACTGTTAGGACAAAGTGGTGGCCAAGACAGGGACCTCATTTATTTCCTGAAGGTAGTGACCTCACCTCATTTCCTTGGTGATGGAACTCTCTGAATTTTGTGATCCAGGAAGCCAGGCACCCAGAGCCAGTCCCAGTCCCAGTTGCAGTGGGCTCACTTGTTTGGATTCACTAAGGACAGAGTCAGTCTTTCTTGGTACCTACTGATGTAAGGGTTGCCAAATACCAAGAAAGCTCTGAAGAGGGGTCTTTCCTGAGAGGACAGGAATTGGCTCACCACTGCCTCCTGACAACTTCACAGAGTTGACCAAGGAGACCAGATGTGAGACAGAAAGGCCATTTCTGGGGAACATCATATGGCCTACCAGTCAGAGGACACTCCAGATAGTGACAGACCTACTTGTGGGAAAAAGTTGCATTTGTGGGTGTTGGTTTGTGTTTGTGGTTTTTTTCTCATGTTCTGAGAATAGGTAAAAAAGGAGGTTTGTTTGGTTTGGAGTGGACTGTTTCCAGTAAGTCATTTGACAAGGAGACTGTTTCTATGTCTGTGTATCCCACTGTATTTTTCTTTGTAGATATTAGAAAAAAAATAGCTCATTGGTTGTGTCCTGTCTAGTAGAAAGCTTCCCAGCATGCATCCTTTCCAATTAATGAATGGACTGAGGCTTGCCTTATCCATGGGCAACACCGGCTATCTACCTAATTTTCCATTTTTTCATGAATTCTGGCCACTCTCAAGATTAGTATCATGTATTTTTGTACAAGATATGTACCACCTCCAAGCTCTGTGACATGGCCATGTACTGGATAGCTGAAGGGAATGGCGAGCATCTCAGAAAACTCATATATCAGAGTAACCAGGAAAGTCTCCGTGGAGAAACCCTGCTTGGGGCCTTTTGATTACCTATTGTTCTGTTGCTCTGAATGTCAGAAAGGTCTTTGCCTCAGGCCACCCCTTTGTGAAGCCTGAAGAAAACAGTTTTAAAATGGAAATGAATGGGCATCACCTGTGGCTCTTTGCTTCATAGCTTTGGAAATGGATGTGTCTGAATCAGCCTCTTGACCCTGTGTGAGCCTGTGGTTTAGATTTTCAGCACCTGATGAATCTAAAGAAAGATCCCATGTGGGCATCCAAAACCTAAATGGAAAAAAGATCAGTGATTGTGGATGATGCCTCTCGCCTTCCTCTGTAAGATTCCTGACCTCCATCAAGTGAGAATAGGGATCATTTGTGTCAAATAAGTTCTTCAAAGGGCTGCAGAGGGGAGACAATAGGTGCTTGGGTTTTCTTATAACTCCAATTCACACTAAAAATCTATACCCCACAGTCAGTATGCCTCAAATTTGAGAAGTGGAGTAGTATTAACGGCAGGCCTATTTGATCACTTCTGTTTCACACTAACGTTGTCCAGGCCACCCTGACTTTAGGCAAATGAGGGGCAAGGGAGTTTATTTTTGACACTGTCTTGGGCTGTGCCCCTCATGGAAACCTCCAGCTAGAGGTTATGATTAGTGTCTATATAAAAGATGAAGAGGGCCGTGTGAGAGTGTTTTGGTTTTAATTGTCATCATTTGTGTAGCAATTGGAAGAGATGCCTGGGTCCACCTGGGCTTGAACTCTGTTGTGATTCCCCTTAGAGACTGAGTTGTGTAACTGACCTCAGAGAAGTATTGCCATGAATTGTGTTGGGATTTCAGGAGGCCACACATGAGATTCACCATTGGAATCTGAGATCTTGGCCCAGGGTGACTTTACACAGAGCACTGGGAATCTAAGCCAGGATATCACAAGATTTTATTCTGAAAGATTCCAGCCATAGTTGAGAGTCAAAACACACATGCAACTCACATTGTAGACCTCAATGGGCCTGGCTTCATGAGACCTTTTGCCCACTCTTTGGGAAGCCTTGCCTGTGAGAGTTCACCAGAGCTTTCATTGAAATGAGATTCCTAACCATTTATTGGTTCCTGTATAAATTGAATCCCACAGTGCCTCCAACTTCATTATTGAAAAATATCTAGATATATACCATGAATTTTTTGAAATTACCATGACCAGGTGGCACTGGAGAACATTTGGATGTCCTGTTGCTAATCATGATTGTACCAGACAGTGCCTTAATTGACTGTGTTTCATGAAAATGCTGTAGAACATAGATGCCAGTAAGTTGGAGCCTGCAGACTAGTGGGCATAAAGCAGTGGAGTGTAGGTGTGTGAAAAAACATCAGTTGTGGGTCCACGTGGATCTGGCATTGGCTTAGAAATGACTTGTCACTGACATGGTACATCCAGCAGACCCTTCTATGTAAAGGCATCTTGTTATATGGAGAGGATTCCTGCCAATGATCAGAATAAGGGGGCTATTGTCGAGTTGAAAAGCTATGTGGGATTTAAGCCTCATTGGTGCATTTTACTGCAGACCCTCACCCACCACATATGAGAGTACATCCTCCAGCACTGTGTCCCAGTGGAGCTCCTTGTATTTCGTGAAGCCAATACAAAACTCACAGTGCAGCAGTAAGAAACACCACGAAAGTGGAGCATGAACAAATGGCTTTACAGACAACACGGTTAGATACTTAGACCCCAGTGGCCAAAGTTTCCCTACAAATAGAGAATTCAGCACTGCTGCCTCATGTCCACTAGAAAATAAGGAACCATGTCATCCAGGTCACATAGATGGAGACCCAGCATTGATGGTCTCACTACAAAGGAAGCAAAAGCTCCTGACAAAAACATATTTCAACTGCCCAACCTCAGAGGCAGTTTCTCAAAAAGTCATTAGGCCAGCAGAGCTCCATGTTTGTGAAGTGTTTACCCTCTCCCTTTTTGTAAACTGTTCTACCTCCTACAAGTTTGTGAAGTTCTGAGCATTTTCCTTTCCACATATGTATTCACAGATTTTCTAACTCTTCTCCACTAATTGGGTCTTATTTGGGGCGAAGATAATGTCAAAGCATTGTTCTGGCTGAGAGTGGGAAGATTTTTGTGTAGCACATATTTGCATACATATTAGATTCATTTTCCTATTTTCCATTTGAAATACTGAATCCCTGACACTAACCCATACCCTACTAGACTCTGACTACTAAACCTAATATGATGGAGAAAAAGAAACCTAACAGAATAGAAATACAGGCCTTTCATAGGAGGCATGGTGTATACTTGGACTTGCCTTCTGCTTTATCAATGGTATGTGTTATAAATCTAGTCAACTTTTCATTGTAATACTTCTCCATGAGTTTTTAAAGTTAACACATATGTAAATTTCTGTCTCCCTTTCTCTGTAGCCTATTCATCAAATGTATTTTTTTATGCATTTTTAGAATTCTACCTGGTATCACATGTACATTCTTGTGAGATCGCTTATTTTGGAAGATACAAATTGTGAGAAGAGATCGCTCCCTCTAAATACAGATGGAACTGGAATTTCCACCTATGGGTGAATTT
The DNA here is from genome assembly GCF_048772815.1 of Callospermophilus lateralis. Taxonomy (NCBI): domain Eukaryota; kingdom Metazoa; phylum Chordata; class Mammalia; order Rodentia; family Sciuridae; genus Callospermophilus; species Callospermophilus lateralis. Next base: position 128,340 of record NW_027513059.1, read on the forward strand.
CCTAGATGAACAATATTATGTATAAATAAATGTTCAGTAAAATGAATATTTTTGGATACGTGGATGATATATATTTCATGATGAATTTCGAATGGCATATATATTGCTACATTTTAATGTCTGTGTATGTGTGTATCTATCTATTTATCTATCTATCTATATAGATATAGATATCTACTCTTAAGATTTTCAAAATATGAAATATATGTGTCTTATTATACACTCCCTAAGTAAACTCATGTGTGTGTATGTAGATTTATAATCATCTTTTCACAAAATTATTCTTAGAAATATTCATCCACCTTAAATACATATTTTTTCCTAGTACTGAAAAGTAAATTAAGTGAATGGTGTATACAATTCGTAATATTTCTACAGTGACTGAACCAGTTTCACATCAATGTAAGTAGACACCTATGGGACCATGATGTGTATTTTGAAGTTCATTTTTATTCAGACACTGGTACATTACTATTTCTGCAGTTTATGGACATTATAGGATATATCCTTTCATCCACAATTTCACAAATTTATAGGCATTTGGTTCACTTTCAATCACTTCCTACTTCAGAACACATGTATTCCTCCATGTTTCTTGACTGTTCTTTTCATGAGATTCTTTCCAAACACAGTATTATTGATTTCCATAATCACTTTTGAAGCCAAACTCACACACTCTTCATGATAAACCATAACGCTAATATTACCATTAGATGTATAACTGGTTGGAATGAATGTATGTATATCAATATAAGATTTCCTATATATTTTCAGATATCAATTCAATCCATTATTTAACGTTTGAACCAGTTATATTATTTATTCACAGTATGGTCTATTAAGGCATCATCTCTATATTCGTAGACCGATGGTATACCTGTTTGTATCCCCAATACTAATTTTTAAGTCTTTAAAATATTGCTTTCAGAAATGGTGGAAGAAATACTGTAGTCACCTGATATACATATACATTTCATCACGGTAATATTCCTGAAACAAAATGCAAGGGTCACACTTATGATTGTATCAAAGCCTATATTGAAAGTGAGCATGTACTACTAACAACATCCATGCCCTGATTAACTAATGATCTCAAATATCATTCCTATTGGTGACTACATATTTGTTTCTTCCTAAGATTATATATTGAAACTGAACCCTGTTAAAAATGTCTTATCCTATCACCCACTTTGTACTTTGCCTTATTTCCTAATGTCTCTATTGATATCTGCTTTCCTACACATTTTCCCCAGTTTATCACTGTGACTGACTGTTCACATATGCTGACATTTACACTCACTCTCTAATCAAAACTCTATATCTAAAGAACATTTGGTCCAACTCCTCGACTCACTCAAATGGATTCTTCAAAGCCCTGCAGAGGGTAGCCCATAGTTGCTTGAGTTTTCTCATGACCCCAATTCACATAAAGAATCTATACCCCACAGAGAATAGGCCTCAAATTGGAGAAGTAGAGCAGTATTATTGGCAGGCCTATTTGATCACTCCTGCTTCACAGGAAGAGTTTCCATGCCACCCTGACTTTAGGCAAATGAGAGGCATGTGAGCTTATATTGGACACTGTCTTAAGCTGCGCCCTTCATGGAAACCTCCAGCCAGAGGTTATGATGAGTCTCTAAATTGAAGAAGATGAGGGCCATGTGGGAGTGTTTTGGTTTAATTGTGGTCATTTGTGTGGTGGTTGGAAGAGATGACTGGGTCCACCTGTGCTTGAACTCTGGAGTGATTCCCCTTAGAGACTGAGTTCTGGAACAGATCTCAGAGAAGTATTGGCATGAATTGTGTTGGGATTTTAGGAGGCCACGCATGAGAGTTGCCCTTGGAGACTGAGATCTAGGCCCATGATAGCTTTCAAAGAGCACTGGGAATCTCAGCCAGGATATCACATGACTTTATTCAGAAAGACTTGGAAGCCATAGTTGAGAGTCAAAAAAAACATGGCCCTCAATTGTAGACCTCAATGGGCCTGGCTTAATGTGACCTTTTGGCCACTCTTTGGGAAGCCTTGCCTCTGAGAGTTCTCCCGAGCTTTAATTGAAATGAGCTTCCTCACCATTTCATGGTTCCTGAATGAATTGAATGCCACAGTGCCTCCAAATTTATCTTTGAAAATTGGCTAGATAAATACCATGAAATTTTTTAAATTCTTATGAACAGGTGGCACTGGAGAACCTTTGGATGTCTATTGCTGATCACGAGTGTACCAGACATTGCATTGATTGACTGGGTTTCATGAAAACGGTGAGAACAGAGATGCCAGAATGTTGAGGCCTGCTGACTAGTTGGCCTAGAGCAGTGGTGGGCAGGTGTATGATAAAACATCTGTCGTGGGGCCATGTGGATCTGCCATTGGCTTCCAAATGCCTTGTGACTGACATGGTGCAGCCAGCAGAACCATACAAGTTAACGGACCTTATTATATGGAGAGGTTTCAGGGCAATATTCAGAATCAGGTTGATATGGACATGGGTGCAAGCTTTGGGGGATAGAAGCCTGGTTGGTGCATTCTCCTGCAGACCCTCACCCACTACACGTGAGAGTACTCTCTATAGCACTGTGTCCCAGTTTTTCTTTTTGTATTTTGTGAAGCCAATACCAAAATCCCAGTGCAGCAGTAAGAAACACCACGAAAAGTGAAGTATGACCAAATGGCTTCACAGACCACATGGTTAGACACTTAGACCCCAGTGGCCTCAGTTTACCTACAAAGAGAGAATTCAGAACTGCTGCCTCATGTTCTATTGCAAATAAGGAACCATGTCATCCAGGTCACATAGATGCTGACACAGCTTTGATGGTCTCACTACAAAGGAAGCGAAAGCTCCTGACAACAACAAACATTTCAAGGGCCCAAACTCAGAGGCAGTTTCTCAGAAATTAATTAGGCCACCAGAGCTCCATGTTTGTGAAGTGTTTACCCTTTACCTTACTTTTGGAAATTCCTCTACCACCTCCAAGGTTGTGAACTCCTGAGCATTTTCTTTTCCAGATATATATTCACAGATTTTCAAACTCTTCTCCACTAATTGTGTATTACTTGTGGTGAAGGAACTATCAAGGCATTTTTTTGGATGACAGTAGGAAGATTTTTGTCTAACAAATATTCGCATACACATTAGATTCATTTCCCTATTTTCCATTTGAAATACTGAATCCCTGACACTAACCCATACCCTACTAGACTCTGACTACTAATCCTAATATGATGGAGAAAAAGAAACCTAACAGAATAGAAATACAGGCCATTCATAGGTGGCATGGTGTATACTAGGACTTGCCTTCTGCTTTATCAAGTGTATGTGTTATAAATCTAGTCAACTTTTCATTGTAGTACTTCTCCATGAGTTTTTAAAGTTAACACATATGTAAATTTCTGTCTCCTTTTCTCTGTAGCCTATTCATCTCATGTATTTTATTATGCATATTTAGAATCCTACCTGGTATCACACATACATTCTTGTGAGGTCACTGTTTTTGGATGATACAAATTGTGAAAAGAGATCACTCCCCCTAAATACTGATGAAACTGAAAATTCAACAAATTGGTGAATTTCCTAGATGAACAACATTATACATAAATCCATGCTCAGTAAAAAGAATATTTTTGGATATGAGGATGATATATATTTCATGATGAATTTTGATTGGCATATATATTGCTACATTTTAATGTCTGTGTTTTTATCTTTATAAATAATATATATATATATATATATATATATATATATATATATATATATACTCTCCAGATTTTTCACAATATTAAATATATGTGTCTTATTATTCACTCCCTAAATACATTCATATTCATGTATGTGGATTTGTAATCAAATTTGCACAAGATTATTCTCAGAAAAATTCATCCACATAAAATACATATTTATTTTCCAGTACTGAAAACAAACTTCGGTGAATTGTGCTTACAAATCCTAATATTTGCATGGTAACTGACCCAGTTTAACATTAATGCAAGTATAATCCTATGGGACATGATGTGTATTTTGAAGTTCATTTTTATTCAACAGTGGTACATTACTATTTCTTCAGTTGATGGATATCATAGGATATAACTTTTCATCCACAAGTTCACAAATCTGCAGGCATTTGGTTCACTTTCAATTACTTCTTGCTTCAGAACATATGTATTCCTCCATGTTTCTTGACTGTTCTTTTCATGAGATTCTTTCCAAACACATTATTTTCGATTTCCATAATCATTTTTGAAGGAAAGAGGCGCCTTACTTACCCCCAGAAAGGTTCGTTGAGGTCTCCTTGTCCTGAGCTGCGTGATTCCCGGCCAATGCACCAAATGTAAGGTTCCGGCGAATGTTGGAGGAAGAGATCATCAAGAAACTGCGGCTCATGCAACAGTAAAAGCCGTTTATTGAGGATCCAATCCAGCATGCTGGGGCTACGTGCTCACTCAAGATGGGAGAGCATCCCAGAGCCCCGAGCAGGGGTTGAGCAGTGCTTAAGTACACTTTTGGGCAGGGCGGGACTTTACATATACTACAGTCTCCTTTCAGAAATCATCATACACCACGGGAAAATCAAACAACAATTCCTAAACATGATTAGTTCATTTATTGGTGGGAACATGTAAGGCGGGAGTGATAGGTCAGTTCTAAAGCGGGGTACACATTCAAAATGATTGGTTTAGGCCCTGCAATGCCTATGTGCCAGGCCTCACAGGGTACTAGGTTATTAAAAAACCAGGCGGTCAGGGGGAATATTTACTGGGTAGTCCGGGAATTGTCCTACAAGCTACAGGAATTTCAGGTTTTGCGTGTAGCATAGGAACTTAACAATACCTGGTCCTTTACATTTTAACTCAAGCCTTGCTGCTTAAAAACTTTACAACACCCGGTCTTTTACACTTTAACTTTTACACTTTAATTTCAATTTCTTTTACGCTTACAGATCACTCCTGGTGCTCAAGAAGGGTGTCCAAGCCACCATGACTTTAGGCAAATGAGGGCCAAGGGAGCTTATTTTGGACACTGTCTTGGGCTGTGCCCCTCATGGAAACCTCCAGCCAGATGTTATGATGAGTGCCTTTATGGAAGAAGAGGAGGGCAATGTGGGATTGTTTTGGTATTAATTGTGGTCATTTGTGTGACGGTTGGAAGAGATGACAGGGTCCACCTGGGCTTGAAGTCTGGTGTGAATCCCCTTAGAGACTGAGTTCTGGAACTGACCTCAGAGAAGTATTGCATGAATTGTGTTGAAATTTTAGGAGGCCACGCATGAGAGTCGCTCTTATAAACTGAGATCAAGGCCCAGGGTGGCTTTCCACAGAGCACTGGGAATATCAGCCAAGATATCCCATGATTTTATTCTTAAAGACTTGGTAGCCATAGTTGAGAGTCAAAAACACATGGAACTCACAACGTATACCTCAATGGGCCTGGCTATATTTGACCTTTTGGCCACTCTTTGGGAAGCCTTGCCTATGAGAGTTCTCCAGAGTTTCATTGAAATGAGCTTCCTCAACATTTAGTGGTTCTTGAAACCCACAGTGCCTCCAACTTCATCCTTGAAAAATGGCTAGATAAATACCATGAAATTTTTGAAAATCCCATGACCAGGTGGAACTGGAGAATCTTTGGGTGTCCTGTTGCTGATCATGAGTATACTAGAGGGTGCCTTGATTGACTGGGTTTCATAAAAATAATGTAGAAAAAAGATGCCAGTAAGTTGGAGCCTACTGAGTAGTGGGCCTAGAGCAGCGGTGGGCAGGTGTGCAGGTGTGTGATAAAACATCTGTGGTAGGTCCATGTGGTTTGGCCATTGGCTACCAAATGCCTTGTGAAGGACATGGTGCAGCCAGCAGACCCTTATTTGTAAAGGCATTTTGATATATGGAGAGGTTTCAGGGCAATTTTCAGAATCAGGTTGACATGGTCAATGGTGCAAGCTATGTGGGAAAGAAGCCTGGTTGGTGCATTCTCCTGCAGACCGTCACCCACCACAGTGACAGAACTCTCTCCAGCACTGTGTCCCAGTTGAAATTGTTGTATTTCGTGAAGCAAATACCAAAGTCCCAGTGTAGCAGCAAGAACCACAACAGAAAGTGGAAGAGGACCAAATGGCTTCACAGTCCACACGGGGTGACACTTAGCCCCCAGTGGCCACAGTTTACCTACAAAGAGAGAATTCAGCACTGCTGCCTCAGGTTCATTGGATAATAAGAAACCATGTCCTCCAGGTCACATAGATGCAGACCCAGCTTTGATGGGCTCACTATAAAGGAAGCTAAAGCTCCTGACAACAACATATATTTCAAGTGCCCAACCTCAGAGGCAGTTTCTCAAGAAGTATTTAGGCCAGCAGAGCTCCATGTTTGTGGAGTGTTTACCATGTCCCTTACTTATGGAAACTGCTCTATCACCTCCAAGGTTGGGAAATCCTGAGCGTATTCCATTCCAGATATGTATTCACGTATTTTCTAACTCTTCTCCTCTAATTGTGTCTTACTTGTGGCAAAGGTAATGTCAAGGCATTGTTGTGGATGAAAGTGGGAAGATTTTTGTGTAGCACATATTTGCATACACATTGGATTCATTTTCCAATTTTCCATTCAAAATACTGAATCCCTGACACGAAACTATACCCTACTAGACTCTGACTACTATTCCTAATATGATGGAGAAAAATAACTCAAACAGAATAGAAATACAAGCAGTTCAGAAGAGGCATGGTGTATAGTTGGACTTGCCGTTTGCATTATGTAGGTTAGGTGTTATAAATCTAGTTAATTTTTAATTGAAATAGTTCTCCATGTGTTTTTAAAGTTAATGAATATGTGAATTCCTGTATCCCTTTCTCTGTAGCCTATTCAGCACATGTATTTTTATATGCACATATAGAATCCTACCTGGTATCACATATACATTCTTGTGAGGTGGCTGACTTGGCAGATACAAATTATGAGAAGAGATCACTCCTGCTAAATGCTGTTGGATCTTAAAATTCAACCCATGGGTGACCTTCCTAGTTGAACAACATTATTCATAAATCCATGTTCATTAAAATTAATATTTCGGGATCTATGAATGATATATATTTCACCATGAATTTCGATTGGCATATATATTGCCACTTTATAATGTCTGTGTGTGTTTTGTATATATATATACTCTCCAGATTTTTCACAATATGAAATATGTGTCTTATTATTCACTCCCTAAATACATTCATATTCATGTATGTGGATTTGTAATCAACTTTGCACAAGATTATTCTCAGAAATATTCATCCACCTGAAATACTTATTTGTTTCCTAGTACTGAAAACAAACTTCAGTGAAAGGTGCATACAAATCCTAATATTTCTACCGTAACTTACCAAGTTTAACATCAATGCAAGTAGATTCCTATGGGACATGATGTGTATTTTGACGTTCATTTTTATTTAAAACTAGTACAGTACTATTTCTTCAGTTTATGCACATCCATGGATAAATTTTTCACCCAGAATTTCAAAATTAAAGACATTTGTTTCACTTTCAATCACTTCCTGCTTCCGAACACATGTAGTCCTCCAGGTTTTTCGACTGGTCGTTTCATGAGACTTCTTAACAAACACATTATTTTCGATTTCCATAATCACTTTTGAAGGAAAACTCACACACCCTCTTCATGATAAACCGTAACCCTAATATTACCATTAGACTTATAATTGGTTGTAATGAATGTATGTATACCAATATCAATATAAGATTTCCTGTATATTTTCAGATATCAATTTATTCTAACTCCAATTTCTAAAGTTGGATCCAGTTATATTATTTATTCACAGTACGATCTATTCATGCATCATCTCTATATTCATTGACACAGGGTACACCTATTTGTATACCCAATACTAATTTATGGGTTTTAAAAATATTGCTTCCCATAATGGTGGAAGAAATACTCATGTCACCTGATCTACATATACATTTTATCACAGTAATATTCTAGACAAAAATGCAAAGGTCACACTTATGATTGTACCAAACCCTAAATTGAAAGTGAGTATATATTACTAAAAACATCCTTGTCCAGGATGCCTAATTTTCCCAAGTGTCAATATTGTTGGGGACTATATATTTGTTTCTTCCTATGATTATATATTCAACCTCAACCCTGTTGAAAATGTCTAATCCTATCACGCATTTTATAATTTCTCTGATTTCCTAATGTCTCTATTGAGACCTGCTTTCCTACATATTTTCCCCAGTTCATCATTGTGACTGACTCTTCACATGTGCTGACATTTACATTCACTCTCTAAACGAAACCCTATTGCTAAAAAACTATTGGTCCTACTCGAAGACTCACTCTTCTTCCTAAACCTACTATCTTCCAAATCCTACCGACTATCCATTTTTGACTGGATGTTCTCTTCGACATTCAGGCATCTGAGGTGCAAGGTTTTATTCCATTGTGTATAGATTTATCTGAGACTAAAATGCAGAATGTAATTCAAAGCTAAATATCCCAAAGAAGGGCCCAATGCCCTTTCTGGCTTCAAATCGTAACTAGATTTATGTTTTCATACTTATATTTCAAATATATATTCTTATAAATTTTGCAGGTTCCCAATACCATTATTCATCCAGCAGAATGATTCCTAACACAAGTCAAATATGTTATTGACCCTAACCCTACACTGTTCCCTCATTCTAAATTTACAGAGAGGAGGGACAGAGTTGGTCTTACAATACAGGAAAGTAGGGGATCTTCCACCTGCTGAGAACCTCAAAGTTCCATGCAGAAATGTTGACTGAAGAAGATGTAGGCAGCTATGAAGAACCTGAGAGAACAAAAGTCATGTTCAATGGCAAACAACCTGTTCAGGATGAAGGGTTCTGTCTGAATCAACCTCTCACATCTTACTTTAGAGAAGATGGACCAAACCAGGCCTGTGTGGGTAGCTGTTTCTGGGTGCCTATGGTTGTATACCATTCTAAATTGTGAAAGTGTCACAGGAAGTAGGGGCAGCCTCCTTCTCATGTGACACTTGGAAGCCACTGGTAGGACAAACTGGTTGCCAAGGCAGTGACCTCATTCAGTTCCTAAAGGAAGTGACCTCACCTCACTTCCTTGGTGATGGAAATCTCTGAACTTGGGATTCATGAAGCCAGGCACCCAGAGCCAGTCCCAGTCCCAGTCCCAGTGGTCTCACTTGTTTGGATTTACCAAGGACAGTGTCAGTCTTTCTTGGTACCTACTAATGTGAGGATGGCCAAATGCCAGGAAAGCTCTAAAGAGGGGTCATTCCTGAGAAAGCAGGTAGTTTCTCACCTCTGGGTCCTGACACCTGCACAGAGTTGGCCAAGGAGACCAGATCTGAGACAGATCAGGCCATTCCGTGGGAATATAGTATGGCTCACCAGTCAGAGGACAGTCCGGATAGTCACAGAACTTCTTGGGGGAAGGAGGTGCCTTTGTGGGTGTGGGGGTGGGTTTCTGGTTTTGTCTCATGTTCAGAGAATAGGTAGGCAAGGCGCTTTTTTTGGTGTGGAATGAACTGTTTCTAGTAAGTCATTTGACAAGGCGAGTGTTTCTATGTCTGTCTATCACACTGTGTCCGTGGTTGCAGATATTAGAAAAGAAAATGCATCAATGGATGTGTCCTGTCTAGTAGAATGCTTCCCAGCATTCATCCTGTCCAATTTATGAATGGATTTCAGATTGCCTTTTCGATGGGTAACACCTGCAATCTTCCTATGTTTCAGTTTTCTTCTGGACTTCTGCCCCTCTCCAGAATAGGCTCATGGTTTTATGTCTAAGGTATGTACCACTTCCAAGCTGTGTGCCATGACCATGTACTGGATAGCTCAAAGGAATGGCGAGCATCTCTGAAAAATCAGATATTAGTGTGACCATTAAATCCCAGTGGAGAAACCCTGCTTTGGGCCTTTTGCTTACCTATTGTTCTGTTGCCCTGAATGTCAGGAAGTTCTTTGCCTCAGGCCACCCCTTTGTGAAGCCTGAAGAAAACAGTTTTCAAATGGAAATGAATGGGCAACACCTGTGGCTCTTTGCTTAATTGCTTTGGAAAGGGATGTGTCTGAATCAGCCTCTTGGCCCTGTGTTAGGCTGTAGCTTAGATTCTCAGCACCTGATGGATCTAAAGAAAGATCCCATGGGTGCATTAAAAACCAAAATGGCCAAAAGAGCAGTCATTGTTTATGAAGACTCTCGCCTTCCTCTCTAAGGTTCCTGACATCCATCAAGTGAGAATAGGGATCCTTTGTTTCAAAAGAGTTCTTCAAAGCCCTGCAGAGGCTATCCCATAGGTGCTTGGGTTTTCTCATGACCCCAATTTACATGAAGAATCTAAACCCTACAGTCAGTAGGCCTCAAATTGGAGAAGCCAAGCTGTATTAACGGCAGGCCGATTTGATCACTCCTGTTTCACAGACAGGATTTCCAGGCCACACTGACTTTAGGCAAATGAGGGGCAAGGGAGGTTATTTTGGACACTTTCCTGTCCTGCGCCCCTCATGGAAACCTCCATCCAGAGGTTAGGATGAGTGTCTATATGGAAGAAGAAAAGGGTTATGTGGGAGCATTTTGTTTGGAATTGTGGTAATTTGTGTGGCACTTAGAAGAAAAGACTGGGTCCACCTGGGCTTGAACTCTGTTGTGATTCCTCTTAGAGAATGAATTCTGGAACTGACATCAGAGAAGTATTTTCATGAATTGTGTTTGGTTTTTACTAGGCCATGCATGAGAGTCGCCCTTGGAACCTGAGATCTAGGTGCAGGGTGGCTTTCCCCAGAGCACTGGGAATCTCAGCCAGGATATCACATGATTTTATTCTGAAAGACTTTGCAGCCACAGTTGAGAGTCAAAACACACATGGACCTCACATTGTAGACCTCAATGGGCCTGGCTTCATGTGACCTTTTTAGCCACACTTTGGGAAGTCTTGCCTGTGAGTGTTCTCTAGAGCTTTCATTGAAATGAGCTTCCTCAACATTTAATGGTTCCTGAATAAATTGAAACCCAAAGAGCCTCCAACTTCATCCTCGACAAATGGCTTGATAAATACCATAAAATTTTTGAAATTCCCATGACCAGGTGGCACTGGAGAACTTTTGGATATCCTGTTGCTGACCATCAGTGTACCAGACAGTGCCTTGACTGACTTTGTTTCATGAAAATTGTGTAGAACAGTGATGCCAGTAAGTTGGAGCCTGCTCATTAGTGGGCCTAGAGCAGTGGTGTGAAGGTGTGTGATAAAACATGTGTGGTGGGGCCATGTTTATCTGCCATTGGCTTCCAAATGCCTTGTGACAGACAGGGTACAGCAAGCAGAACCTTATATGTAAAGGCATCTTGTTATATGGATAGGTTTATGGGCAATGTTCAGAATCAGGTTGGCTACCTGGTACCACACGTACATTCTTGTGAGGTGGCTGACTTGGCAGATACAAATTGAGAGAAAAGATCACTCCTACTAAACCCCATTGAAACTGAATATTCAACATATGGGTGAGCTTTCTAGTTGAACAACATTATACATAAATCCATGTTCAGTAAAATGAATATTTTTAGATCTGTGGATAATATATATTATATGATGAATTTTGATTGACATATATATTGCTACTTTTTTGTCTGTGTGTGTTTTGTGTTTGTGTGTGTATATATATATATATATATATATATATATATATATATATATATACACACTCTCCAGATATTTCAAAAAATGAAATATATGTGTCTCATATACACTCCCTAAATTCATTCATGTTCATGTATCTGGATTTATAATCAACTATTCACAAGATTATTCTCAGAAATATTCATGCACCTGAAATTTGCCTAATGCTCTCAAATATCAATCCTATTGGTGTCTACATATTTGTTTTTTCCTAAGATTATATATTCAAACTCAATCCTTTTCAAAATATCTAGTCCTGTCACTCACTTTGTAATTTCCCTGATTTCATAATGTCTCTATTGATATCTGCTTTCCTACATATTTTCCCCAGTTCATCATTGTGACTGACTCTTCAACTGTGCTCACATTTACATTCACTCTCTAACTGAAACCGTATTGCTAAAGAACTTTTGTTCTAAATTCTATACTCACTCTTCTTCCTAAACCTACTGACTATCTTCCTAATCCTACCAACTATACCTTTTTCACTGGATGTTCTCTTCTACATTCAATCATCCAAGTAAATGTCGGGGAAGCTTCGGAGAAGGAGACGACCAACAGAGTACTCATGATACAGCAAAAGGTTTATTGGGTTTCCAGCATGCTGGGGCTCAGAGCTCACTTTAATAGAGCAGATAGCCCTGAGAATAGCTTAAGTAGAGTTTGTATACTTTCCCTGGAGAAGGCAGGGAGGGAAGTTTATTGATGGGTCACGACGAGTGGGCAGTTTGCATGCAACTGGGTGAGGGAGTACATTCTGTAGTTTGGCAGTTGGGGACAGCACATTTTGGGAACAAGTTTTGCAAGCATTTCTCAAGATTTCAACAGTTTTTTGTTAAGCATAGGGAAATACAGGAAGTGACAAGTACTTATTTTATTAACCTTTCATTCCTCACTTCTTTTTCTGGCTACTTTTAATCATAAAAATTATCATTGGGGGGTTTCACATTCTATGTCTCCTAGTGGGGTATTACCATAAGTTTAACTCGTCCAATTTGAGCCTGGAGAAAAGAAATTACACGGTTGAGAAAACAGGGTTTTATAGTTAGCAATAATATGAGGATTATTATTGGACCGGCCAGGGTTGATAAAAACGTAGTTAACCAGGGGCACTGTGTGAACCAAGACTCAAACAACCCTTTTTTGGGTCTCTCTCTCTCTCTTGTTGATGCTCTTTAATGTGTCTTTTTAATTTACTCATAGATTTTATTACAACTCCAGTATGTTCGGCATAAAAACAACATTCTTCCCTCAATGCAGCACAAAGGCCCCCTTCTTTAATGAAGAGGAGGTCCAAACCTCAACCTGTTCTGTAAAACAACTTCAGAGAGAGAGGTTAAAGTTTCATGCAAAGCTCTGATGGTGGTTTCTAATATCTTAGTTTTGGTCTATTGCTGCTTCTAATTGGGTAATTTATTGTGTCACATGGACAAGGGCAGTGGTTCCTGGGCCCACCCGTGCAGCAAATCCTATTCCTAATATGATGGCTAAAGTGAGGGATATATGCTCCCAGTGGAACCTGGTTGTATGTCCCCCTATTTGATCTTCAAATGAACCTGCTTCATAATAGAGCACTCTGGGAAACATCTGCACCATTACACGATTAATCACATCTGTTGACCATTTCATGAAAACATAAACAAGGTTTAAGTATATAGAATTATTCTGTTGTAAGGACGGACAAGGCAAGGCACCTAAGATAGCACTAAAGACAGGGAAACAGTCCTATTTGGTTGCTAACCGGATTCAGAGGGCATTGCTTCTGTTGTAATCTTAATCCCCTGAAACTCAAGTTTAGGTAGTTTCAGAATTTTGTACCCAACATGTAAGGGAAGGTGCTCAGAAGCTCACAGTCTGCAGAAGTTCAAAAACGCAGTATTTGTTCCTGTTTTTCCCCTGTTCTGGGCAAGTTAACTTTTAAAGGACACCTGGGAGGGGGAGAGCTTTTTCTTCCCTTTCTTATTTTACCCCTGCCAGCTGTTACCATGGAGACCAGTTGGTAACTTCTTTATCTTAGAAATGTAGCCATCTCTGTGAATCCCCAGCTCAAGGACAGAGGCCTTGTTCACATATTTTGTGAAAAACTAGAAAAAGGGTGTCTACCTGAGAAGTGCTGATTTTTTTAGCCACTGGCCAAGTAGAACAGGGCAACACGAAAAGAGGAAGTTTATCTACATTGAACTCTTTTATAGGGACTCTTTTGCTGAAAGTCCTAAAGTCAGCCATGGTGAAGACTTCTGGAGAAGGTCAGTTAAGACTTTTCTGTGGGCCTAGTGCAGAGGGGGAAGACGGGGAAGGTGGGCTGTGATCAGCTCCGTGGATCTGAGAATGAGGAAGGAGAGATGTAAAAGAATAATGGGAAACGGGTTTGAGATTTTCCTAGCAACAAAAACTTGAGCAGTAGAACAGGTAGAGCAGAGAGGATGATGGGAGTGAGTATCTCAAAACGCATATGAGGGACGTTTAATTATTAGTAAACTGTTTTCAGTGATGACAAACCAACTTTAAAGGCCATTTTTATTACATCTTAGATAGGGGACTGAGGGCTCTCCTCAGCTGGTTTGAGCTTTGGTTTAGCTGGTAAGAAGACCTGGCGGGACCCGGTGCGGGCACTGACAGGACAAGAGAGGAGTGAGTGGGTGGAGGGGTACTTCAGTAACTGCTGCCTCAGCAAGGAGGCAATGGTCTGAGAACCGGCAGAGGTTTGGGTTTTTGATCTAGTAATTGGAGGGGAGAAATCAGGTTGCTGAGGTGGGAGTGACAGCAGAATGTCTGGAGCAGAAGGCTGAGGGTGAGGATCTATTGGAGAAGCATAGTTCAGGATGTGAGTGAAGGAGGGAAAAGGTCACGCAGAATTTGAGGATCTAGAGACCCCTCTGGGGGCCATCGGTTCTTCTTATCTAATTGGTAATATGGCCAATGATGTGTACTGAATTTGATGAGGAGTTTGGGTTCCATCAGGCAGCCCCTGTTTGCTCAAATCCCCATGACTTACAGAAGAAGTCGGCTTTCCCCCCACACAGCCGTGACTGTGGCTTTGAGAGTCTGCCCGGCAAACATAGTAATCTAGGCTAGCCAACCTGCATCTGGCTTGCATGTCCCTTCATCCATAATGTTTGTTTCCATTATCTATGCTACAGAAGTAATTTAATGGAATTTTAGTGGTATCCTCTTCATCAGGGATATCCCAATAGGTAAGACCTATAGCCAGCTGACAAATGTCTGGGAGGAATGATGGCCACCAGGTCCCTCAGGGGGCTGTATGCGAGATAGATTATACTTCTTTTCCAGTAGGAATTGTGATCAGCCATCACTGCTGAATGGGCTGATGTGGCTTAGGACTACTTGTGGCCAAGGAGAGAGTCCACAGACTTATCCACATGGCGAATACGCAATTTGAAGGTTTTACCAGTCTTTTCCAGTTTCCAGCCAGAGTCTGGACAGGGCGCAGGCTTGAGATGAGAGGCATGGATCCAGAAATTGATTCCATCTACCTTTACCACTGGAGGTGTTATAAGTAGCACCGGCTATGGTCCTTTCCAGCGGGGTTTCAAGCATGATACCTGATGTCGTCTTACGTAGATGAAGTCTCTTACTTGATATCGATGTGGAGTCCCTTTGTCCCCAGTTTGGTAGGCAGTGGCCAGCTGTTTACACAGGTATCACTGAGTTCTTTTCAGAGCTTTAAGTCTGTCAAGCAAGGGGGTGTGGATGGAATGGTTAGGTCTTTGAGTCGGGCTTAGGTCCCTTACTGCAGGAGGGCAACAATAGAGAATTTCACAGGGGCTAAGGTTACTCAAAGAAACAGAGGGAGTATTTCTTGCATGAAACATTGCATAAGGCAGGAGCATAGTCCAATCTTTTATGCTGTTCTCTAAGTTTAATTTTCTTAAGGTCTCTTTAATGGTTCAATTTATTCTATCTGCCTGTCCTGAACTCGGGTATCTATAAGCACAATATAACTTCCAATTAATTCCCTGGTTCCTGGCTAACCCCTGACTTACCTGGGCCATGAACACCGGTCCATTATCAGACCCTATTACCGGCTTAGCTTCCTCCAATGGTAAAGAGGCTGAGTCAGCAGCAGGGAAATCCATTTGAGGGTGTTGTGGGTTAGGGGACAAGGGCAGGGGATTAGTAAGGGAAGAAGAGTCCAGTAGAGTCAAATCTGTGACTCGGGGAGAACAGGGGGTGGAGGAGGAGGAGGTTGAGAGGGTTTGAGAGATCATGGGGGAAGGAGTAGGAGCAGAGGCAGGGGCAAGGAAAGGCTTCACCCATGGAGGAGGAGATTTGCAGATGTTCTGCCAAGTTAAGATATATGCTGTTGATCCAGATGGCTATGTGTCCCCGGCTGAGATAATATCTCTGAATTTTTAAATTAGTGCGAAGTAGAAAGATCCTTCTAGGGGCCATCCGAATTCAAAGGTGGGCCATTCTGAGGCACAGAGATTCTGCCAGGTCCAGCATTTTACTAAAACAAGAAAGATTCTGAGCTCTTAAGCGGACTTTGTTCCAGTGATCAAGGGTCAGGGACAGAGGCATTGAACTGCTCTGTCCCATAATGAAAGGTACACAAACAGCAAAAGCAAGGACACATGACACAGATAAGACAAGACCATAAACACAGGCAATGGACGTCAAACACTGAAACCAGGAATGAGTAGCCGGCAAAACCCGATGGGATGACAATACCGAATCTGAAACAAAATATCACTGAGTTGAGGAGACTATTGTTCCTTAATTTCCCGAGTTTTCTGCGGCGTCCCCCAGGGAGGTGCCCTGTGTCTCCGTGACACGTCTCTCAGCCACCTTCGGAGGGAGCTCAGGCTCTTCATCGCCAGAGATTTTGCCAAGCCCTAACATGAAACCTGAAACCAGAAAGAGGTGCCTTACTTGCTCCGAGAGGAGCCCATTGGGGTCTCTCGTCTGCCACTGCCAGAACTCTGTGGAACCTCAATATGTAAAGGTCGGGCGAGTGTCGAAGGAAGAGACCACCAAGAGTCTGTCTCATGCAACAGCAATGGGTTTATTTGGGGTTCAGCATGCTGTGGCTCAGAACTCACTTAAATAGAGCAGAGAGCCCTGAGAACACCTTAAGCACAGCTTATATACTTTCCTTGGAGAGGGAAGAGAGGGAAGTTTACTAATGGGTGAGGGCATGTGGGCGGTTTGCATGACACTGAGTGAGGGAGTACATTCTGCAGTTTGGCAGTTGGGAACAGAACATTCTGGAAACAAGATTAGCAAACATTTCTCAAGATTTCAACAGTGTTTTGTTAAGCATACAGAAAAACAGGAAGTGACAAGTACCTATTTTATTAACCTTTCACTACGGACTATCCCTTTTCGACTAGATGTTCCTTCTACATTAATTCATCCAAGGTACAAGGTCCTATGGCATTGTATATCGATTTAATTGAGACACCTCTGCAGAACGTAATTCAAAGCTGCATATCCCAATCAAGAGCCCAATGCCCTTCTGGACTTCAAATCATACTTAGATTTCTGTTTTCATACATATATTTCACCTATATATTCTTATACACATAGCAAGTTCCCAATACCATTATTCATCCAGCAGAATGATTTCTAACCCAAACCGAACATGTTATTAACCATAACCATACACTGTTCCCTCAATCTAACTTTACAGAAGAGCAGGGAAAGAGTTGATCTTACAATACTGAAATGTAGGGAATCTTCCACCTCCTGAGAACCTCAAAGGTACATGCAGAAATGATCCCTGGAGAAGAGGTAGGCAGCAATGAAGGACCTGAGAGACCAAAAGTCATCTTCCATGGCAAACAACCTGGTCAGGATAAAAGGTTGTGTATGAATCAGCTTCTCTTCTTAACGTAGAGAAGTTGGACCAAACTAGGCCTGTGTGGAGATCTATTCCTGGGTGCCTATTGTTGATATACCATTCTAACTTGTGAAAGTGTCACAGAAAGTAGGGGCAGCCTCCGTATCATGGGACCCTTGAAAGCAACAGTTAGGACAAAGTGGTTGCCAAGACAGTGACCTCATTCAATTTCTGAAGGAAGGGACCTCACTTAACTTCCTTGGTGATGGAACTCTCTGAATTTGGGATCCAGGAAGCCAGGCACCCAGAGCCAGTCCCTGTTCCAGTCCCAGTGGTCTCACTTGTTTGGATTCAGCAAGGACAGAGTCAGTCTTTGTTGGTACCTACAGATGTGAGGAAGGCCAAATGAGAGGAAATCTCTGAAGCGGGGCTTTTCCTGAGAAAGCAGGTAGTGGCTCACCGCTGGCTACTGAGAACTTCACAGAGTTGGCCAAGGAGACCAGATCTGAGACAGGACAGGCCAATTTGGGGGAACATATTTTGGCCCACCAGTCAGAGGACACTCTGGATAGTCACAGACCTACTTGGGGGAAGGAGGTGCCTTTGTGGGTGTTGTTGTGGGTTTGTGGTTTTGTCTCATTTTCCTAGAATAGGTATTAAAGTCGGTTTGTTTGGATTGAAGTTTAGTGTTTCTAGTAAGTCTTTTGACATGGCGAGTGTTTCTATGTCTCAGTATTTCACTGTGTCCGTGGTTGTATGCATTAGAAAAAAGAATGCATCAATGGATGTGTCCTGTCTAGTAGAAAGCTTCTCAGCATTCAAATTGCCCCATTTATGAATGGACTGTAGCTTGCCCTATTGATGCGCAATACCTGCTATATTCCTAAGTTCCTGTTTTCTTTCTGAATTCTGGCCACTCTACAGAATAGGACCATGGTTTTTTGTTCACGATATGTACCACCTTCAAGCTCTGTGACTGGCCATGTACTGGATAGCTGAAAGAAATGGCAAGCATCTCAGAAAACTCAAGTATCAGTGTGACCAGGAAATTCTCAGTGGAGCAACCCTGCTTTGGACCATTTGCTTACCTATTGTTCTGTTTTCCTGAATTTCAGGAAGGTCTTTGACTCAGGCCACCCTTTTGTGAAGCCTGAAGAAAACAGTTTTCAAATGGAAATTATTGGGCATACATGTGGCTCTTTCCTTAACTGCTTTGAAAAGGGATGTGTCTGAATCAGCCCCTTGGCTCTGTATGAGGCAGTGGCTTAGATTCTCAGCACGTGAGGGATCTAAAGAAATTTCCCATGCGTGCATTCAAAACCAAAATGGCCAAAAGAGCAGTCATTGGCATGAAGTCTCTAGCCTTCCTCTGTAAGGTTCCTGACCTCCATCAAGTGAGAATAGGAATCCTTTGGGTCAAACGAGTTCTTCAAAACCTGCAGAGGCTAGCCCATAGGTGCTTGGGTTTTCTCATGACTCCAATTCACATAAAGAATCAATATCTGACAGTCAGTAGGCCTCAAATTGGACAAGCAGAACAGTATTAACACCAGGCCTATTTGATCACTCCTGGTTAACAGGAAGCGTGTCCAGGCCACCCTGACTTTAGGCAAATGAGGGGCAAGGTAGATTATTGTGGATACTGTCTTGGTCTGCGCCCCTCATGGAAACCTCCAGCCAGAGGTTATGATGAGTGTCTATATGGAAGGAGATGAGGTCCATATGGGAGTGTTTTGGTTTTAATTGTGGTCAATAGGGTGGTAGTTGGAAGAGATGACTGTGTCCACCGGAGCTTGAACTCTGGTGTGATTACCCTTAGAGACTGAGTTCTGGAACTGACCTCAGAGAAGTATTGCAAAAAATAGTGTTGGGATTTTAGGAGGTCAGGCATGAGAATCACCCTTGTAATCTGAGATCTAGGCCCAGGATGGCTTTCCACAGTGCTCGGGGATTCTGAGCCAGGATATCACATGATTTAATTCTTAAAGACTTGGGACCCTTAGTTGAGAATACAAACACACATGGATCTCACGTTGTATACCTCAATGGGCCTGGATTCATGTGACCTTTTGGCCACTCTTTGGGAAGCCTTCCCCGTGAGTGATCTCCAGAGCTTTCATTGAAATGAGCTTCCTCACCATTTAATGGTTCCTGAATTAATTGAAACCCACAGTGCCTCCAACTTCATCCTTGAAAAATGGCTAGATAAATACCATGAAATTTTTGAAATTTCCATGACCAGGTGGCACTGGATAAACTTTGAATGTCCTGTTGCTGATCATGATGGTTCCAAACTGTGCCTTGATTGACTGGGTTTCGTGAAAATGTTGTAGAACAGAGATGCCAGTAAGTTGGAGCCTGCTGAGTAGTGGGCATAGAGCAGTGGACTGTAGGTGTGTAAATAAATATTTTTGGTAGGATCACCTGGATCTTCCATTGGCTTCCAAAAGACTTGCGACTGACATGGTGCAGGCAGCCGACCCTTATATGTAAAGGCATCTTTTTATATGGAGAGGTTTCAGGGCAATGTTCAGAATCAGGTTGCTATAGTCAAGTGGGAAAGCTATGTGGGATTAAAGCCTGGTTCGTACATTCTCTTGTCGACCATGACAAACCACACGTGACAGAACTCCCTCTATCATTGTGTCGCAGTTGAACTCCTTGTATTTCATGAATCTAATACGAAACTCCCAGTTCAGGAGTAAGAATCACCCTGAAAATTGGAGCATGACCAAATGGCTTCACAGACCACACGGGAAGACACTTAGCTCCCAGTGGCCACAGTTTACCTACAAAGAGAGAATTCAGAACTGCTGCCTCATTTTCATTAGAAAATAAGGAACCATGTCCTCCAGGTCACATAGATGCAGACCCAGATTTCATGGTGTCACTACAAACGAAACTAAATTTCCTGACAATTACAAATATTTCATGTGCCCAACCACAGAGGAAGTTTCTCAAGAAGTCTTTAGGCCAGCAGAGCTCCATGTTTGTGAAGTGTTTACCCTCTCCCTTACTTTTGGAAACTGTTCTTCTACTTCCAGTGTTGTGAACTTCTGAGCATTTTACATTTCTCATATGTATTCACAGATTTTCTAACTCCTCTCCTCTAATTGTGTCTTACTTGGAGTGATGGTTATGTCAAGCCATTGTTCTGGAAGAGAGTGGGAAATTGTTCCTGTAGTACATGTTTGCATACACATTAGATTAATTTTTCTATTTTCCATTTGAAATACTGAATCCCTGACACCAACCCATACCCTACTAGAATCTGACTACTAATCCTAATATGATGGAGAAAAAGAAACCTAACTGAATAGAAATACAGTCCTTTCATAGGAAGCATGGTGTATACTTGTATTTGCCTTCTGCTTTATCAAGAGTATGTGTTTTAAATCTAGTCAACTTTTTATTATAATATTTCTTCATGAGTTTTTAAAGTTATCACATATGTAAATTCCTGTCTCCCTTTCTCTGTATCCTATTCAGCACATGTATTTTTTATGCACATATACTATCCTACCTGGTATCCCACGTACATTCTTGTGAGCTCACTGACATTGGAATATAAAAATTGTGAAAAGAGATGACTCCCCCTAAATACTGATTGAACTGAAAATTCAACCTATGGGTGAGCTTCCTAGTAAAAAACATTATACATAAATCCATGTTAAGTAAAATGAATATTTTTGGATATGTGGATGAATTATATTTTATGATGAATTTCAATTGGCATATATATTTCTACATATTAATTTGTGTGTGTGTGTTTGTGTGTGTATTTGTGTGTGTGTATATATATATATATATATATATATATATATATATATATATATATATATATATATATTCTCCAGAATTTCCAAAATATGAAATATATGTATCTTATTATACACTCCCTAAATTCATTCGTATTCATGTATTTGGGTGTATAATCAACTTTACACAAGATTATTCTAAGAAATACTCAACCACCTGAAATACATATTGGTTTCCTACTACTGAAAACTAAGTTCAGTGAATGGTGCTTACAAATCCTAATATTTCTACTGTAACTGACCCAGTTTAACATCAATGGAAATAGATTTCTATGGGACATGATGTGTATTTTGAAGTTCATTTTTATTAAACACTGGTACATTAAAATTTCTTCAGTTTATGTACAACATAGGATATATTTTTTTCATTCACAACTTCACAAATTTATAGGCATTTGGTTCACTTTCAATTACTTACTATTTCAGAACACATGTATTCCTCCATATTTCTCTACTGTTCTTTTCACTTGACTTCATTCTAAACACATTATTTTCGATTCCATTATCATTGTTCAAGCAAAACTCACTCTTCATGATAAACTGTAACCCTAATATTACCATTAGATATATAACAGGTTGGAATGAATTTATGTATATCAATATAAGATTTCATATATTTTTTTCAGATGCAAATTCAATCCATTATTTAAAGTTGGAACCAGTTATATACTTTATTCACAATATGGTCTATTCATGCATCATCTGAATAATCATCAACACAGGGTACACCTTTTCGTATCCCCATTACTAATTTATAAGTTTTCAGGATATTGCTCCCCATAATGGTGGAAGAAAGACTCATGTCACCTGATCTACATATACATTTATCACAGTAGTATTCTGGACACAAAATGCAAAGGTCACACTTATGATTGTACCAAAGCCTAAATGGAAAGTGAGCATGGATTATTAAAAACATCTGTCCAGGTTGAGTAATGCTCTCAAATGTCAATCCTCTTTGTTACTACATATTTGTTTTTTTCCTAAGATTATATATTCAACCTCAAGCCTTTTGAAAATATCTAATCCTATCACTCACTTTATACTATGCCTGATTTCTTAATGTCCCTATTGATATCTGCTTTTCTACATATTGTCCCCAGTTCATCATTGTGACTGTAACTTCAAATGTGCTGACATTTACATTCACTCTCTATCTGAAACCCTATTGCTAAAGAACTTTTGGTCCAACTCCTATACTCACTATTCTTCCTAAACCTACTGACTATCTTCCTAATCCTACAGACTATCCCTTTTTGACTGCATGTTCTCTTCTACATTCAAACATCCGAGGTACACGGTCCTATGCCATTGTATATCACTTTATCTGAGACCTCGGTGCAGAACATAATTCAAGCTAAGTATACCAATCGTGGTTTCAATTCCTATCTGGGCTTCAAATCTTTCCTAGATCTCTGTTCTCATACATATATTTCACGTCTATATTTTTATAAATATCACAGGTTCCCAATACCATTATTCATCCAGCATAATTATTCCTAACCCAAATCGAACATGCTATTAACCCTAACCATACACTGTTCCCTCAATCTCATTTACAGAAGAGCAGGAACAGAGTTGGTCTTACAATACAGGAAGGTAGGGGATCTTCCACCAGCTGACAACATCAAAAGTCCATGCAGAAATAATCCCTGGAGAAGATGTAGGCAGCTATGAGGGACCTGAGAGAGCAAAAGTCATCTTACATGGAAAACATCCTGGTCATGATGAAAGGATGTGTCTGAATCAGCCTCTCTTTTCTTAATGTAGTGAAGATGGACCAAACCAGGCCTGTGTGGAGAGTTGATCCCGGGTGCCTACGGTTGATATACCATTCTAACTTGTGAAAATGTCAGAGCAAGTAGGTGCAGCCTCCATCTGATGGGACCCTCGGAAGGAACTGTTAGGAAAATGTGGTTGCCAGGGTAGTGACCTCATTCAGTTCCTGAAGGAAATGAACTCAACTTACTTCCTTGGTGATGAAACTCTCTGAACATGGGATCCAGGAAGCCAGGCACCCAAAGCCAGTCCCAGTGCAAGTCCCAGTGGTCAAACTTGTTTGGATTTACCAAGGACAGAGTCAGTCTTTCTTGGTACATACTGATGTGAGGTTGGCCAAATGCCAGGAAGATCTGAAGAGGGGCCTTTCCTGAGAAAGCAGGTAGTGGCTCATCGCTGTCTTCTGACAGCATCACAGAGTTGGCCACGGAGACCATATCAGAGACAGGACACCCCAATATGGGGGAATATATCATGGCCCACCAGTCAGAGGACACTCTGGATAGTCAGAGACCTACTGGGGGAAGGAGGTGTCTTTGTGGGTGTGGTTGTGGGTTTGTTGTTTTGTCTCCTGTTCTCAGAATAGGTAGGAAAGGTGGTTTGTTAGTTTTGGAGTGGACTGTTTCTAGTAAGTCATTTGACAAGGCGAGTGTTTCTGTGTCTATATATCCCATTGTGTCCGTGGTTGTAGACATTAGAAAAGAAAATGCATCAAGGGATTTGTCCAGTCTACTAGAAAGCTTCCCAGCATTCATCCTGTGCAATTTATGAATGAACTGCAGCTTGCCTTATAAATGGGCAACACTCGCCATCTTCCTAAGTTCCTGTTTTCTTCCTGAATTCTGGCCACTCTCTAGAATACGCTCATGGTTTTGTGTCCAAGATATGTACCACCCCAAGCACTGTGACATGGCAATGTACTGGATAGCTGAAGGGAATGGCGAGTATCTCAGAAAACTCAGATACCAGTGTGACCAAGAAAGTCTCAGTGGAGAAACCCTGCTTTGGGCCTTTTGCTTCCCTGTCTGTTGCCCTGAATGTCAGGAAGGTCTTTGCCTCCGGCAACCCCTTTGTGAAGACTGAAGAAAACAGTTTTCAAATGGAAATAAATGTGCATCACCTGTGGCTCTTTGCTTAATTGCTTTGGAAAGGGATGTTTCTGAATCTGCATCTTGGCCCTGTGTGAGCCTGTGGCTTAGATTCTCAGCACCTGATGGATCTAAAGAAAGATCCCATGTGTGCTTCCAAAACTAAAATGGCAAAAAGGGCAGTCATAGTGGATGAAGTCTCTTGCCTTCCTCCAGACAAAAGCTGAATAAAGATACTATAGAACTCAATAGCACAATCAATAACCTAGACGTAACCAACATATATAAAATATATCAACCATCATCAAGTGGATACACATTGTTCTCAGCAGCACATTGATCCTACTCCAATATAGACCATATATTATGCAATAGGGAAACTCTTAGTAAATATAAAGGTATGGAGATAATACCATGCACCATATCTGATCATAATGGATTGAAACTTTAAATCAATGAAAAAAAAAAGGAAGGAAAAATTCTACATCACATGGAAAATGCACAATATGTTACTGAATGATCAGTGGGTTACAGAAGACATAAAGGAGGAGATAAAAAAATTCTTAGAGACAAATGACAATAGAGACACAACATACCGGTTTGTATGGGACACAATGAAAGCCGTTTTAAGAGGGAAATTCATTTCTTGTAATTCTTTCCTCAAAAAAAGAAAAAAACAACAACAAATAAATGAACTCACACTACACCTCAAAAACCTAGAAAAGGAAGAGCAAAAGAACATCAAATGTAGTAGAAGACAAGAAATAATTGAAATTAGAGGAGAAATCAATGAAATTGAAACAAAAAATCTACATTGTAAAAATTGAAATAAATAAGAGTTGGTTCTTTGAAAAAATAAATATGTTCGACAGGCCCTTAGCCATGCTAACGAAGAGAAGAAGAGAGAGAACTCAAATTACTAACATATGGAATAAAGATGGAAATATCACAACACACACTACAGAAACACAGAAGATAATTAGAAAGTATTTTGAAACCCTATATTCCAATAAAATAGAAGATAAAGAAGATATCGATAAATTTCTTAAGTCATATGATCTGCCCAGATTGAGTCAGGAAGACACCCACAATTTAAATAGAGCAATAACAAAGGAAGAAAAATAAGAAACCATCAAAAGACAACCAACCAAAAAGAGCCCTGGACCGGATAGGTATACAGTGGAGTTCTACAAAACCCTCAAAGAAGAATTAATACCAATACTTTTCAAGCAATTTCAAAAAATAGAAAAAGAAGGAGTTCCTCCAAATTCATTCTATGAGGCCAACATCACCCTGATTCCAAAACCAGACAAAGACACTTCAAAGAAAGAAAACTACAGACCAATACCTCTAATAAACTTGGATGCAAAAATTCTCAATAAAATCATGGTGAATTGAATACAAAAGCATATTAAAATAATTGTGCTTCATGATCAAGTAGGATTCATCCCTGGGATGCAAGCCTGGATCAATTTATGGAAATCAATAAATGTAATCCACCACATCAATAGACTTAAAGACAAAAACCATATGATCATCTCGATAGATGTAGATAAAGCGTTTGACAAAGTACAGCATTCCTTTATGTTCAAAACACTATAAAAATTAGGGATAACAAGATCTTACCTCAACATGGTAAAAGCTATATATGCTAAACCTCAGGCTAGCATCATCCTAAATGGAGAAAAACTGAAGGCATTCCCTCTAAAATCTGGAACAAGACAGAGATGCCCTCTATCACCACTTCTATTCAGTTTAGTTCTTGAAATACTAGCCAGAGCAATTAGACAGACAAAAGAAATTAAAGGCATAAAAATAGAAAAAGAAGAACTTAAATATTCGCTATTTGAGGATGACATGATAACATATTTAACAAACCCTAAAGGGTATGCAAAGAAACTGCTAGAGTTAATAAATGAATTCAGCAAAGTGCCAGTATATAAAATCAACAAGAAAAAATCAAAGGCATTCCTGTATATCAGCAACAAAACTTCTGAAATTGAAATGAGGAAAACCACTCCATTCACAAAATCCTCATAGAAAATAAGATACTTGGGAATCAACCTAAAAAAAGAGGTGAAAGATTTATACAATGAAAGTTACATAACTCTAAAGAAAGAGATAGAAGAAGATGTTAGAAGATGGAAAAATGTACCCTGTTCATGTATAGGCAGAACTAACATCATCAAAATTGCGATATTACCCAAAGTTCTCTACAGGTTTAATGCAATGCCAATCAAAATCCCAATGGCATTTCTTGTAGAAATATATAAAGCAATCATGAATTTCATATGGAAAAACAATAGACACAGAATAGCAATAGCAATTCTAAGCAGGAAGTGTGAATCAGGATGTATAGCGATAACAGAGTTCAAACTGCACTACAAAGCAATAGTAACAAAAACAGCGTGGTACTGGTATCACAAAAGTCAGCTGGACCAATGGTACAGAATAGAGGACACAGAAACCAATCCACAAAAGTACAACTTTCTTATATTTGAAAAAGGGCCTAAAAGCATGCAATGGAGGAAGGATAGCATCTTCAACAAGTGGTCCAGGGAAAATTGGAAATCCATATGCAACAAAATGAAAATGAATCCCTTTCTCTCGCCATGCACAAAAGTTAACTCTAAATGGATCAAGGAGCAAGATATAAAATCAGAGACAATGCATCTAATAGAAGAAAAATTTGGCTACGATGTACATACTGTGGGGTTGGGCTCCAAATTCCTTAATAGGACAGCCATAGCACAAGAGTTAATAACAAGAATCAACAAATGGGACTTATTTAAACTAAAAAGTTTTTTTCGAAACAAGAGAAACAATAAGAGAGGTAAATAGAGAGCCTACATCTTGGGAACAAATTTTTACCCCTCACACTTCAGATAGAGCCCTAATATCTAGAATATACAAAGAACTCAAAAATTAAACAATAAGATAACAAATAAACCAATCCACAAATGGGCCAAGGACCTGAACAGAAACTTCACAGAGGAGGACATACAATCCATCAACAAGAACATGAAAAAATGCCCACCATCTCTAGCAGTTAGGGAAATTCAAGTCAAAACCACCCTAAGATACCATCTCACTCCAGTAAGATTGGCAGCCATTATGAAATCAAACAACAATAAGTGTTGGCGAGGATGTGGGGAAAAGGGTACACTTGTACACTGCTGGTGGGACTGGAAAATGTTGAGGCCAATTTGGAAAGCAGTATGGAGATACCTGGGAAAGCAGGGAAAGGATCCACCATTTGACCCAGCTATCTCACTTCTCGGACTATTCCCTGAGGATCTTAAAAGAGCGCACTATAGGGATACTGCCATATCACTGATCATAGCGGCACAATTCATAATAGCTAAACTGTGGAACCAAACTAGATGACCTTCCATAGGCGAATGGATAAAAAAGGGGCATCTATACACAATGGAGTATTATGCAGCATTAAAAAATGACAAAAGTCATTGAATTTGAAGGGAAATGGATGGCATTAGAACATATAATGCTAAGCAAAGCTAGCCAATCCTTAAAAAACAAATGCCAAATGTTTTCTTTGATATAAAGAGAGCAAATAAGAACAGAACAGGGAAGAAGAGCATGAGGAAAATATTAACACTAAATGGAGATGAGTGGGGGGAGAGAAAGGGAGAGAGAATGGAAAGCATATGGAAATGGTAGGAGACACTTAATGTTACACAAAATTCCATATAAGAGGTTGTGAGGGGAAAGGGGGGGAAACAAGGGAGAGAATTGAACAATAGCAGATGAGGTATAGAGGGTAGATGGTTGGGGAGGGGAGGGGGATAGTAGGGGATAGGAAAGGTAGAAGAATACAACAATCACTAATATGCCATTATGTAAAAACGTGAGTGTGTAACTGATGTGATTCTACGATTTGTATTGGGGTAAAAATGGGAGTTCATAACCCAAATGAGTCAAATGTATGAAAGATGATATAGCATGAGCTTTTGAACAACCAAAAAAAAAGAAAAAAAAAGGAATTTAATATCCAATATTTGAGACATTTTACAACTTTATTTTTTAATAAAATTGGCTTTTATTTGTTATCTTACTTGCTGTTATCTGCCTTTCAGTTTGAAAAAACGATGTGCTGTAGCCATTCATCCATGTAGTATGTAACAGAAAATTTTCAGTGTCTCCATATAACCAGATTGGCAAGGCATCAAGGTTTCCCTCACAAACAAGATAAAGGCTTTTGCATAAGAAATTTAATATTCTGCAATACAATTTTTTTAACTTTCCAATTAAATTTCAATTTTTTTTTAAAAAAAGAAGAAACTAAACCCCACAGTAAGAAGGCCTCAAAGTGGAGAAGTGGAGCAGTATTAATGGCAGGCCTATTTAATCACTCCTGGTTCACAGGAAGGGTGTCCAGGCCACCCTGACTTTAGGCAAATGAGGGGCAAGAAAGCTTATTTGGGCCACTGTCTTGGGCTGTGCCCCTCATGAAAAACTCCAGCCAGAGGTTATGAGGAGTGTCTATGTGGAAGAAGATGAGGACAATGTGGGAGTGTTTTGGTTTTAATTGTGGTCATTTGTGTGGCAGATGGAAGAGATGACTGGGTCCAACTGGGCTTGAACACTGGTGTGATTCCCCTTAGAGAATGAGTTCTGGAACTGACCTCAGATAAGTATTGCCATGAATTGTGTTGCGATTTCAGGAGGCCACACATGAGAGTCGCCCTTTGAAACTGAGATCTAGGCCCAGGGTGGCTTTCCCAAGAGTACTGAGAATCTCAGCTAGGATATCACATGATTTTATTCTGAAAGACTTGGCACCCATAGTTGAGAGTCAAAACACACATGGACCTCACATTGTAGACCTCAATGGGCCTGGCTTCATGTGACCTTTTGGCCACTCTTTGGGAAGCCTTGCCTGTGAGTGTTCTCCAGATCTTTCATTGAAATGAGCTTCCTCAACATTTAATGGTCCCTGAATGAATTGAAACCCACAGTGCCTCCACCTTCATCCTTGAAATTTGTCTAGATCAATACCATGAATGTTTAGAAATTTTCATGACCAGATGGCACTGGAGAACCTTTTGATGTACTTTTGCTGATCATGAGTATACCAGACAGTGCCTTGATTGACTGGGCTTCATGAAAATGTTTAGAACAGAGATGCCAGAAAGTTGGAGACTGCAGAGTAGTGGGCCTAGAGCAGTGGTGGGAAGGTGTGTGATAAAACATCTGTGGTGGGGCCATGTGGATCTGCCATTGACTTTCAATTGTCTTGAGACAGACATGGTGCAGCCATCAGACCATTGTATATAAAGGCATCTTGTTATATGGAGAAGTTTCAGAGTAATGTTTAGAATCAGGTTGCTATGATCAAGGGGGCAAGCTATGTGGGATAGAAGCCTGGTTGGTGCATTCTACTGTAGACCAGGGTACACGTACCACACGTGACAGAACTCCCTCCAGCACTGTGTCCCAGTTGAACTCCTTGTATTTCGTGATGCCAATACCAAACTACCAGTGCAGCAGCAAGAAACACCACGAAAAGTGGAAGATGACCAAATGGTTTCACAGTCCACACGGGGAGACACTTAGCCCCCAGTGGAAATAGTTTACCTACAACGAGAGAATTCAGCATTGCTGCCTCATGTTCATTGGAAAATAAGATGCCATGTCCTCCAGGTCACATAGATGCAGACCCAGCTTAGATGGTCTCACTATAAAGGAAGCGAAAGCTCCTGAAAACAACATATATTTCAAGTGCCCAACCTCAAAGGCAGTTTCTCAAGAAGTGTTTAGGCCAGCAGATCTTCATGTCTGTGGAGTATTTCCCATGTCACTTACTTTTGGAAACTCCTCTACCACCTCCAAGGTTGTGCACTCCTGAGCATTTTCGTTGCAGATATATATTTACAGATTTTCTAACTCTTCTCCTCTAATTGTGACTTACTTGGGGCAATGGTAATGTCAAGTCATTCTTCTATATGAGAGAAGGAAGATTTTTTTGTAGCACATATTTGCATACACATTGGATTCATTTTTCAATTTTTCATTCGAAATACTGAATCCTTGACACTAGCCCATACCCTTATAGACTCTGACTACTAATACTAATATGATGAGAAAAATAACCAAAACAGAATAGAAATACAAGCAGTTCAGAAGAGGCATGGTGTGTAGTTGTACTTGCCTTTTGCATGATATAAGGTAGGAGTTATAAATCTAGTCAATTATTTGTTGAAATAATTCTCCATGTGTTTTTAAAGTTAAGAAATATGTGAATTTCTGTCTCTCTTTCTCTTTAGCCTATTAAGCACATGTATTTTTATATGCAAAAATAGAATCCTACCTGGTTTCACACGTACATTCTTGTGAGGTGGCTGACTTGGCAGATACAAATTGTGAGAAGAGATCACTTCTCCTAAAGGCTGTTGGAACTAAAATTCAACCCATGGGTGACCTTCCTAGATGAACAACATTATACATAATCCATGTTCAGTATAATGAATATTTTTTGATATGCAGATGAGTTATTTTTCATGATGAATTTCAATTGGCATATATATTGCTACATTATAATGTGTGTGTGTTTGTGTCTATATATATATATAGTCTCCAGATTTTCAAAATATGAAATATAAGTGTCTTACTATACACTGCCTAAATTCATTCATGTTCCTGTATGGGGATATATAATCAATATTTCACAAGATTATTCTTAGAAATATACATCCACTGAAATACATATTTGTTTCCTAGTACTGAAAACTAACTTCAGGGAATGGTGCTAAGAAATCCTAATATTTCTACAGTGACTCACCCAGTTTAACATCAATGCAAGTAGACACCTATGGGACATGATGTGTATTTTGAAGTTTATTTTTATTCAACACTGGTACATTACTATTTCTGCAGTTTATGGGCAATATAGGATATATCATTTCATCCACAATTTTACAAATTTATAGGCATTTGGTTCAATTTCAATCACTTCCTACTTGAGAAGACATGTATTCCTCCATGTTTCTTGACTGTTCTTTTCATGAGATTCTTTCCAAACACATTATTGTCGATTTCCATAATCACTTTTGAAACAAAACTCACACACTCTTCATAATAAACCGTAACACTAATATTATCATTAGATGAATAACTGTTCGGAATGAATGTATGTATATCAATGTAAGATTTCTTGTATATTTTCAGATATCAATTCAATCCATTATTTAAATTTTGAACCAGTTATATTATTTATTCACAGTATGGTCTATTAAAGAATCATCTCTATATTCATAGACCCAGGGTATACCTATTTGTATCCCCAATACTAATTTATAAGCCTTTAAAATATTGCTTTCAAAAATGGTGGAAGAAATATTCTAGTCACCTGATATACATATGCATTTCATCACAGTAATATTCCTGACAAAAAATGCAAGTGTCACACTTATGATTGTACCAAAGCCTATATTGAAAGTGAGCATGTATTACTAACAACATCCATGTCCTGATTCACTAATGATCTCGAATATCATTCCTATTGGTGACTACATATTTGTTTCTTCCTAAGATTGTATATTCAAACTCAACCCTGTTAAAAATGTCTTATCCTATCACTCTCTTTGTACTTTGCCTGATTTCCTAATATCTCTATTGATATCTGCTTTCCTACACATTTTCCCCAGTTCATCACTGTGGCTGACTCTTCACATATGCTGAAATTTACATTCACTCTCTAACCAAAACCCTATATCTAAAGTCTTTTGATCCAACTCCTTGGTTCACTCAAATGGGTTCTTCAAATCCCTTCAGAGGGTAGCCCATAGGTGCTTGGGTTTTCTCATGACCCCAATTCTCATAAAGAATCTATACCCCACAGAGAGTAGGCCTCAAATTGGAGAAGTAGAGCACTATTAATGGCAGGCCTATTTGATCACCCCTCGTTCACAGGAAGGGTTTCCATGTCACCCTGACTTTAGGCAAATGAGTGGCAAGTGAGCTTATTTTGAACACTGTCTTGGGCTGCGCCCCTCATGGAAACCTCCAACCAGAGTTTATTATGACTGTCTATATGGAAGAAGATGAGGGCCATGTTGGAGTGTTTTGGTTTAATTGTGGTCATTTGTTTTACGGTTGGAAAAGATTCCAGGGTCAACCTGGGCTTTAACTCTTGTGTGATTCCCTTTAGAGTCTGAGTTCTGGAACAGATCTCAGCGATGTATTGGCATGAATTGTGTTTGGAATTTAGGAGGCCACACATGAGAGTTGCCCTTGGAGACTGAGATCTAGGCCCAGGTTGGCTTTCCAAAGAGCACTGGGATTCTCAGCCAGGATATCACATGACTTTATTCAGAAAGACTTAGCAGTCATAGTTGAGAGTCAAAACACACATGGACCTCAATTGTAAACCTCAATGGGCCTGGCTTCATGTGACCTTTTGGCCACTCCTTGGGAAGCCTTGCCTGTGAGAGTTGTCCCGAGCTTTCATTGAAATGAGCTTCCTCACTATTTCATGGTTCCTGAATGAATTGAAACCCACAGTGCCTCCAACTTCATCCTTGAAAATTGGCTAGATAAACACCATAAAATTTTTGATATTCCTATGAACAGGTGGCACTAGAAAATCTTTGGATGTCTGTTGCTGATCACGAGTATACCAGACAGTGCCCTGATTGACTGGGTTTCATGAAAATGTTGTAGAACAGAGATGCCAGAAAGTTGGAACCTGCTGAGTAGTGGGCCTAGAGCAGTGGTTGGCAGGTGTATGATAAAACATCTGTCGTGGGGCCACATGGATCTTCCCTTGGCTTCCAAATGGATTGTGACTGACATGGTGCAGCCAGCAGACCCTTACAAATAAAGGGATCTTGTTATATGTAGAGGTTTCATGGCAATGTTCAGAATCAGGTTGCTATGGACATGGGTGCAAGCTTTTTGAAATAGAAGCCTGGTTGGTGCATTCTCCTGCAGACCCTCACTCACCACACATGAGAGTACTCCCTCTAGGACTGTGTCCCAGTTTATCTCCTTGTACTTCATGAAGCCAATACCAAACTCAGAGTACTGCAGTAAATAACACCACAAAAATTCGAGTATGACCAAATGGCTTCACAGACCACACGGTTAGACACTTAGACCCCAGTGGCCTCAGTTTACCTACAAAGAGAGAATTCAGAACTGCTGCCTCATGTTCAATAGAAAATAAGGAACCATGTCATCCAGGTCACATAGATGCTGACCCAGATTTGATGGTCTCACTACAAAGGAAGCTAAAGCTCCTGACAACAACAAATATTTCAAGGGCCCAAACTCAGAGGCAGTTTCTCAAAAATTTATTAGGCCACCAGAGCTCCATGTTTGTGGAGTGGTTATCCTTTCTTTTACATTTGGAAATTCCTCTACCACCTCCAAGGTTGTGAACTCCATTCATTTTTTTTCCAGATATATATTCACAGATTTTCAAACTCTTCTCCACTGATTGTGTCTTACTTGTGGTGAAGGAAATATCAAGGCATTGTTGTGGAGGACAGTGGGAAGATTTTTGTCTAGCATATATTTGTATACACATTAGATTCATTTTTCTATTTTCTATTTGAAATACTGAATTCCTGACAGTAAGCCATACCCTAGTAGACTCTGACTGTTCCCGGGTGCCTATGGTTGGTATACCATTCTAACTTGTGAATGTGACACAGGAAGTAGGGGCAGCCTCCTTGTCATGGAGCCATTGGAAGCAAATGTTAGAACAAAGTGGTTGCCAAGGCAGTGACCTCATTCAGTTCCTGAAGGAAGTGACCTACCTCACTTCCTTGGTGATGGAACCCTCTGAACTTGGGATCCAGGAAGCCAGGCACCAAGAGCCAGTCCCAGTCCCTTTCCCAGTGGGTTCACTTGTTTGGATTTACCAAGGACAGAGTCAGTCTTTCTTGTGGATCACTAAATGCCAGGAAAGCTCTGAAGAGGGGCCTTTCCTGAGAAAGCAGGTAGTGACTCACCGATGGCTCCTGAAAACTTTAGAGAGTTGGTAAAGGAGACCAGATCTGAGACAGGACAGGCCATTTCGGGGGAACATAGTATGGCCTATCAGTCTGAGGACACTCTGGTTACTCACAGACCTATGTGGGTAAACGATATGCCTTTGAGGGTGTAGATGTGAGTTTATGGTTTTGTCTCATGTTCTGAGAATAGGTAGGAAAGGCAGTTTGTTTGGTTTGGAGTGGACTGTTTTTAATAAGTCATTTGACATGGTGAGTGATTCTATGTCTGTGTATCCCACTTTGTCGGTGGTTGAAGATATGAGAAAAGTGAATGCATCAATGCATGTGTCCTGACAAGTAGAAAGCATTCCAGGACACATCCTGCCCAATTTATGAATGGAATGTTGCTTGCCTTATCGATGGGCAACACCTACTATTTTCCTTAGTTCCTGTTTTCTTCCTGAATTCTGGCCATTCTCCAGAATAGGCTCATTTTTTTTGTCCAAGATATGTACCACCTCCGAGCTCTGTGACATGGCCATTTACTGGATACCTGAAATGAATGGGGAGGATCTCAGAAAACTCAGATATCAGTGTGACCAGTAAAGTCTCAGTAGAGAAACCCTGCTTTGTGCCTTTTGCTTACCTACTGTTCTGTTGACCTGAATGTCAGGTAGGTCTTTGCCTCAGACCACCAGTTTGTGAAGCCTGAAGAAACTGCTTTCAAATGGAAATGAATGAGCATCACCCGTGGCTCTTAGATTAATTGCTTTAGAAAAGGATGTGTCTAAATCATCCTCTCGGCTCTGTGTGAGGCTGTGGCTTACAATCTCAGCACCTGATGGATCTAAAGAAAGATCCCATGTGTGCATCCAAAACCAAAATGGCAAAAAGATCAGACATTGTGGATGAAGTCTCTTGCTTCCTCTGTTAGGCTCCTCACCTCCATCAAGTACGAATAGGGATCCTTTGGGTCTAATGAGTTCTTCAAAGACGAGAAAAGGTGCTTGGGTTTCACATGACTCCAAATCACATAAAGAATCTATACCTCACGTTCAGTAGGCCTCAAAAAGGAGAAAAAGAGCATTATTAATGGCAGGCCTATTTGATCAATCCTGGTTCACAGGAAGGGTGTCCAGGAAACCCAGACTTTAGGCAAATGAGGGGCAAGGGAACTTATTTTGGACACTGTCTTGGGCTTCGCCCCTTGTGGAAACCTCCAGCCAGACGTAATGATGAGTGTCTATATGGAAGAATATAAGGGCCATGTGGTAGTGTTTTGGTTTTAATTGAACATGTTAATAACACTAACCATACATTGTTCCATCAATTTAAGTATTCAGAAGAGCAGGGACAGATTTGTTCTTACAATACAGGAATGTAGGGGATCTTCAACCTGCTGAAAACCTCAAAGGTCAATGCAGAAATTATCCCTGGAGAAGATGTAGGCAGCTATGAAGGACCGGAGAGAGCAAAAGTAATCTTCCATGGAAAACAACCTGGTCAGGATGAAGGGTTGAGTCTGAATCAACTCTCTATCCTTAACGTACAGGAGATGGAGCAAACCGGGCCTGTGTGGAGAGCTGTTCCTGGGTACCTATGGTTGGTATACCATTCTAACTTTTGAAAGTGTCTCAGGAATTAGGGGCAGCCTCCATCTCATGGGACCCTTGGAAGCAAGTGTTAGGACAAAGTGGTTGCCACGGCAGTGACCTCATTCAGTTCCCGAAGAAATGACCTTCCTAACTTCCTTGGTGATGGAACTCTCTGAACTTGTGACCCAAGTATCCAGGCACCCAGAGCCAGTCCCAGTCACAGTTCCAGTGGGCTCACTTGTTGGATTTACCAAGGACAGCGTCAGTCATTCTTGGTACCTACTGATGTGAGGATGGCCAAATGCCAGGAGTGCTCTGAAGAGGGGCCTTTCCTGAGAAAGCAGGTAGTGGCTCAACACTGGCTCCTGACAACTTTACAGAGTTGGCCAAGGTTACCAGATCTGAGGCAGGACAGGCCATTTCGGGAGAACACAGTATGGCCCACAAGTCAGAGGACATTCCGGATAGTCACAGACCTACTTGGGGGAAGAAGTTGAATTTGTGAGTTCGGGTGGGGTTTGTGGTTTTGTCTCATGTTCTCAGAATAGGTAGGAAAGGAGGTTTGTTTGGTTTGGAATTATCTGATTCTTCTAAGTCCTTTGACAATGCGAGTTTTTCTATGTCTGTGTATCCCACTGTGTTAGTGGTTGTAGACATTAGAAAAGAGAATGCATCAATGGATGTGTCCTGTCTAGTAGAAAGCTTCCCAGCATTCATCCTGCCCAATTTATGAATGGACTGCGGCTTGCCTTATGGATGGGCAACACCTGCAATCTTCCTAAGTTCCTGATTTCTTACTCAATTCTGGTCACTCTCAAGAATAGACTCATGGTTGTGTGTCCAAGATATGTACCACCTCCAAGGTCTGTGAAATGGCCATGTACTGGATAGCTGAATGGAATGGCCGAGCATCTCAGAAAACTCAGATAGCAGTGTGACCAGGAATATCTCAGTGGAGAAACCCTGCTTTGGGCCTTATGCATACATATTTTTCTGTTGCCCTGAATGTCAGGAAGGTGTTTTCCTCAGGCCAAAACTTTTGGAAGCCTTAACAAAAGACTTTTCAATTGGAAATAAATGTGCATCTCCTGTGGCTCTTTGCTTAATTGCTTTGGAAAGGGATGTGTCTGAATCAGCCTCTTGGCCCTGTGTGAGGCTGTGGCTTAGATTCTATGCACCTTATGGATCTAAAGAAAGATTCCATATGTGCATCCAAAACCAAAATGGCTAAAAGTAGAGTCATTGTGGATGAAGTCTCTTGCCTTCCTCTGGTAGGGCACTTACTTCCATCAAGGAAGAATAGGGATCCTTTGTGTCAAATGGGTTCTTCAAAGCTCTGCAGTGGCTTGCCCATAGTTCTTGTGGTTTCTCATGCGTCCAATTCCCAAAAAGAATTTAAACCCCTCAGTCAGTAGGCCTCAAATTGGAGAAGTGGAGCAGTATAAATGTCAGGCCTATTTGATCACTCCTGGTTCATAGGAAGGGTGTCCAGGCAAACGTGACTTTAGGCAAATGAGGGACAAGGAAGCTTATTTTGGACACTGTCTTGGGCTGTGCCCTCATGGAAACCTCCAGCCAGAGGTTATGATGAGTGTCTATATGGAAGAAGATGAGGGTCATGTGGGAGTGTTTAGGTTTTAATTGTGAGAGATTACTGGTTCAACCTGGGTTGAATTCTGCTGTGATTCCCCTTAGAGACTCAGTTCTTGAACTGACCTCAGAGAAGAATTGCCATGAATTGTGTTAAGATTTTCGGAGGCAACGCATGAGAGTCGCCATTGGAAGCTGTGATCTAGTCCCAGGGGGACTTTCCACAGTTCACTGGGACTCTCAGCCAGAGAATCACATAATTTTATTCTGAAAGACATGGCAGCCACAATTGAGAGTCAAAACACACATGGACCTCACATTTTAGACCTCAATGGGCCTGGCTTCAAGTGACGTTTTGGCCACTATTTGGGAAGCCTTGCCTGTGAGAGTTCTCCAGAGCTTTCATTAAAATGAGATTCTTCATCATTTAATGGTTTCTGAATAATTGAAACCCACAATGCCTCCAACTTCATCCTTGAAAATGGTTACATAAATATCATGAAATTTTTAAAATTACCATGACCAGGTGGCACTGGAGAACCTTTGGATGTCCTGTTGCTGATCATGAGTATACCAGAGAGTGCCTAGATTGACTGGGTTTCTTTAACATGGTGTAGAACACAGATGCCAGTAAGTTGGAGTCTGCTGAGAAGTGGACCTAGAGCAGTGGTGGGCAGGTGTGTGATAAAACATCAGTGGTACGGCCATGAGGATCTACCATTGGATTCCAAATGCCTTGTGACTGACATGGTGCAGGCAGCAGACCCTTCTATGTAAAGGCATCTTGTTATATGCAGAGGTTTCAGGGCAATGTTCAGAATCAGGTTGCTATGGTCAAGGGGAAAAGCTATCTGGATAGAAGCCTGGTTGGTGCATTCTCCTGCAGACACTGACCCACCACACGTGACAGAACTCCCTCCAGCACTGTGTCCCAGATAAACTCGTTGTATTTCATGAAGCAAACACCAAACTCCCAGTGCAGCAGCAAGAAACACAACGAAAAGTGGATCATGACCAAATTGCTTCACAGTCCAAACGGGGAGACACTTAGCCCCCAGTGGCCACAGTTTACCTGCAAAGAGAGAAACCAGCACTGCTGCCTCATGTTCATTGAAAAATAAGATGCCATGTCCTCCAGGTCACATAGATGCAGACCCAGCTTTGATGGTCTCACTAGAAAGAAGCTAAAGCTCCTGAAAACAACATATATTTCAAGTGCCCAAACTCAGAGGCATTTCTCAAGAAGTCTTTAGGCCAGCAGAGCTCCATGTTTGTGGAGTGTTTATCCTGTCCCTTACTTTTGGAAACTCCTCTACCACCTCCAAGGTTGTGAATTTCTGAGGATTTTTCATTGAATATATGTATTCACACATTTTCTAATTCTTCTCCTCTAATTGTGTCTTTCTTGGTGCGAAGGTAATGTCAAGGCATTTTTCTGGATGAGAGTGGGAAGATTTTTGTGTAGCATATATTTACATACACATTGGATTCATTTTCCAAATTTCCATTAGAAATACTGAATCCATGACACTAACCACTACATTACTAGACTCTGACTACTAATCCTAATATGATGGAGAATAAAAACCCAAACAGAATAGAA
The DNA here is from genome assembly GCF_048772815.1 of Callospermophilus lateralis. Taxonomy (NCBI): domain Eukaryota; kingdom Metazoa; phylum Chordata; class Mammalia; order Rodentia; family Sciuridae; genus Callospermophilus; species Callospermophilus lateralis. The sequence continues at coordinate 167,260 of NW_027513059.1, forward strand.
ATATAAGCAGTTCAGAGGATGCATGTTGTATAGTGGGACTTGCCTTTTGCATTATATAGGGTAGGAGTTATAAATCTAGTCAATTTTCTGTTGAAATATTTCTCCATGTATTTCTAAAGTTAACAAATATGTGAATACCTGACTCCCTTTCTCTGCAGCCTATTCAGCACATGTAATTTTATATGCACATATAGAATCCTACCTGGAATCACACGTACATTCTTGTGAGATGGCTCACTTGGCAGATACAAATTGTTAGAATAGTTCACTCTTCCTAAATGATGCTGGAACTGAAAATTCAACCAATGGGTGAGCTTCCTGGTTGAACAACTTTACACAAAAACCCATGTTCAGTAAAATAAATATTTCTGATCTGTGGATGATATATATTTCATGGTGAATTTCAATTGGCATATATATTCCTACTTTTTAAAGTCTGTTTGTGTGTGTGTGTGTATACATACTCTCCAGATTTTTCAAAATATGAAATATGTGTCTTATTATACACTCCCTAAAATAATTCATATTCATGTATGTGGATTTTTAATCAACTTTTCACTAGATTATTCCCAGGAATATTCACACACCTGAAAAACATATTTGTTTCCTCGTACTGAGAACTATCTTCAGTGAATGGTGCATACAAATCCTTGTATTTCTGCAGTAACTTACCCAGTTTAACATCAATGCAAATAGATTTCTATGGGACATGATGTGTATTTTGAAATTCATTTTTATTCAACACTGGTACATTGCAATTTCTTCCGTTTATGCACATCATAAAATATATATTTCATCTAGAAATTCGAAAATTAATAGGCATTTGTTTCATTTTCAATCACTTCCTGCTTCAGAACACATGTATAACTCCATATTTCTTGACTGATCTTTTCATGAGGTTTCTTTTTCGATTTCCTTAATCATTTTTGAAGCAAAACTCACACACTCTTCATGATGAACCATAACCCTAATATTACCATTAGATGTATATTTGGTTTTAATGAATGTATATATATATCAATATAAGATTTCCTCTATGTTTTCATTTATCAATTCAATCCATTATTCAAAGTTGGAACCAGTAATACTATTTATTCACAGTATGGTCTATTCATGCATTATCTCTATATTCATAGACACAGGGTACACCTATTTGTACCCCCAGTACTAACTTATACGTCTTCACAATATTGCTCCCAGAAATGGTGGAAGAAATACTCATGTCACCTGATCTACATGTACATGTTATCACAGTAATATTCTGGAAACAAAATGCAAAGGTCACAGTTATGATTGTACCAAAACCTAAATGAAAAGTGAGCATGGATTACTAAAAATATTCCTGTCCAGGTTGCTACCGCTCTCAAATGTCAATCCTATTGGTGACTATATATTTGTTTCCTCCTAAGATTATATATTCAACCTCAAGCCTGTTGAAAATGTGTAATCCTATCACTCACTTTATACTTTGCCTGATATCCTAATGTCTCTATTGATTTCTGCTTTCCTAAATATTTTCCCAGTTTATCATTTTGACTGACTCTTCACATGTGCTGACATTTAAATTCACTTTCTAACCGAAACCCAATTGCTAAAAACATTTCCTCCAAAACCTATAATCACTATTCTTTCTAAACCTACCGACACTTTTCCTAATCCTACCGACTATAGCTTTTTGACTGGATATTCTCGTGACATTCAATCATCCAAGGTACAAGGTCCTATGACATTGTATATGGATTTATTTAAGACATCTGTGCAGAACGTAAGTCAAAGCTAAGTATCCCAATTAAAGGCCCAATGCCCTTCTGGGCTTCAAATTTTACCTAGATTTCTGTTTTCATACTTATATTTCACCTAAATATTCTTGTAAATATCGCACATTCCCAATACCATTATTCATCGCTCAGAATGATTCTTAATCCAAATCGAACCTGTTATTAAGCCTAACCAAACACTGTTCCCTCAATCTAACTTTACAGAAGAGCAGCGACAGAGTTGGTCTTACAATACAGGAATGTAGGGGATCTTCCAGATGCTGAGATCCTCAAAGTTTTAAGCAGAAACGATCCCTGGAGAAGACATAGGCAGCTATGAAGGACCTGAGAGAGCAAAAGTCATCTTCCATGGCAAACAACGTACTCAGGATGAAGCATTGTGTCTGAATCAGCCTCTCTTTTCTTAATGTAGAGAAGAGGGACCAAACCAGGCCTGTGTGGAGAGCTGTTCCCGGATTCCTATGGTTGATATACCATTCTAACTGTTGAAACTGTCTCGGGAAGTAGGGGCAGCCTCCACCTCATGGGAACCTTGCAATCACCTGTTAGGACAAAGTGGTTGCAAAGGCAGTAAAGTCACTCAGTTCCTGAATGAAGCGACCTACCTCACTTCCTTGGTGAAGAAACTCCCTGACCTTGGGCTCCAGGAAGACAGAGAATACCAAGACCTTGTCACAGTTCCAGTGCCAGTGGGCTCCATTGTTTGGAAAAACCAAGGATAGACTAAGTATTCCTTGGTACCTACTGATATGAGGATTTCAAATGCCAGGAGAGCTCTGAAGAGGGGCCTTTCCTGAGAAAGCAGGTAGTGGTTCACCGCGACCAGATCTGAAACAGGACAGGCCTTTTGGGGGAACATAGTATGGCCCACCAGTCAGAGGACACTCCAGATAGTCACAGACCTACTTGAATGAAGGAGGTGCGTTTGCGCGTGTGTGTGTGATTTTGTGGTTTAGTCTCTTCTTATGAGAATAGGTAGGAAAGGCGGTTTGTTTGGTTTGGAGTGGACTGCTTCTAGTAAGTCGTTTGACAAGGCGATTTTTTGCATGTCTTTGTAACCCACTGTGTCCGTGGTTGTAGACCTTAGAAAAAAGAATGCATCAATGTGTCCTGTCTAGTAGAAATCTTCCCAGCATTCATCCTGCCCAATTTAGGAGTGGACTGCCCCTTGCCTTATGGATGGGCAACACCTGCAATCTTCCTAAGTTCCTGATTTCTTCCTCAATTCTGGTCACTCTCAAGAATAGGCTCATTGTTTTGTGTCCAAGATATGTACCACCTCCAATCTGAGTGACATGGCCATGTACAAGATAGATGAAGGGAATGGCGAGCATCTCAGAAAACTCTAATATCAGTGTGTCCAGGAAAGTCTCAGTGGATAAACCCTGCTTTGGGCCTTTTGCTATTGTTCTGTTGCCCTGAATGTCAGGAAAGTCTTTGCCTCAGGCCATCCCTTTGTGAATCCTGAAGAAAACAGCTTTCAAATGGAAATAAATGGACATCAACTGTGGCTCTGTGCTTAATTGCTTTGGAAAGGGATGCGTCTGAATCAGCCTCTTGGTCCTATGTGAGGCTATAGCTTAGATTCTCAGCACCTGATGGATCTAAAGAAAGATCCCATGTGTGCATTCAAAACCAAAATGGCAAAAAGATCAGTAATTGTGGATGAAGTCTCTTGCCTTCCTCTGTAAGGTTCCTGACCTCCATCAAGTGAGATTAGGCATTCTTTGGGTCAAATGAGTTCTTCAAAGCCCTGTGGAGGCCATTAACAGGTGGCACTGGAGAACTCTTAAATGGTCTGTTGCTGATCATGAGTATACTAGCCAGGGCCTTTATTGACTGAGTTTCATAAAAATTATCTAGAAAAGCAATGCCAATAAGTTGGAGCCTGCTGAGTAGTGAACCTAGAGCAGTAGTGTGTGATAAAATATCTGTGGTGGGACCATGTGGATCTGCTATTGACTTCCAAATGGCTTGTGACTGACATGGTGCAGCCAGCAGACCCTTCTATGTAAAGGCATCTTGTATATGGAGAGGTTTCAGGGTAATGTTAAGAATCAGGTTGCTGAGGTTAAGGGGACAAGCTATCTGGTATTGAAGCCTGGTTGGTACATTCTTCTGCAGAACGTGACCCACAACACGTGACAGAACTTCCTCCAGCACTGTGTTCCAGTTGAACTCATTGTATTTCGTGAAGCAAATACCAATGTCCCAGTTCAGCAGCAAGAAACACCACAAAAGTTGGAGGATGAACAAATGGCTTCAGAGTCCACATGGGGTGACACTTAGCCCCCAGTGGCCACAGTTTACATACAAAGAGAGAAATCAGCACTGCTGCCTCAGGATCATTGGAAAATAAGAAACCAAGATCTTCATGTCACATAGATACAGACCCAGCTTTGATGGTCTCACTAGAAAGGAAGCTAAAGCTTCTGACAAACACATATATTTCAAGTGCCCACCCTCAGAGGCAGTTTCTCAAGAAATCTTTTGGCCAACAGAGCTCCATGATTGTGGAGTGTTTACCCTGTCCCTTACTTTTGGAAACTGCTCTACAACCTCCAAAATTGTGAACTTTTGAGCATATTCCACTACAGATATATATTCACAGATTTTCTACCTCTTCTCTTCTAATTGTGTCTTATTTGGGGTGAAGGTAATTTCAAGGCATTGTTGTGGATGAGAGTTGGAAGATTTTTTTGTAGCACATATTTGCATACACATTGGATTCATTTTCCAATTTTCCATTCGAAATACTGAATTCCTGACACTAACCCATAACCTACTAGAATCTGACTACTAATCCTAATATGATGGAGAACAATAACCCAAACAGAATAGAAATCCAAGAAGTTCAGAGGAGGCATGGTGTATAGTTGAACTTGCCTTTTGCATTATATAGTGTAGGAGTTATAAATCTAATCAATATTTTGTTGACATAGTTGTCCATGTGTTTTTAAATTTAACAAGTATTTGAATTCCTGTCTCCGTTTGTCTGTAGCCTATTCAGCACATGCATTTTTATATGCACATATAGAATCCTACCTGGTATCAAATGTACATTCTTGTGAGGTGGCTGACTTGGCAGATACAAATTATGAGAAGAGATCACTCCTCCTAAACGCTGTTGGAACTGAAAATTTAACCTAAGGGGGAGCTTCCTAGTTGAACAACATTATACACAAATCCATGTTCAGTAAATTAAATATTTTTGGATCTTTGGACGATATGTATTTCTACATCAATTTCAATTGGCATATATATTGCTACATTTCAATGTCTCTGTGTGTATATGTGTTTGTTTGTGTGTGTGTATATATATATATATATATATATATATATATATATATATATATATATATACTCTCCAAATTTTTAAAAATATGAAATACTTCTGTCTTCTTTTACACACCCTAAATTCATTCATATTCATGTATGTGGATTTATAATAAACTTTTCACAAGATTATTCTCAGAATTATTCATCCACCTGAAATACATATTTGTTTTCTAGTACTGACAAGTAACATCAGTGAATGGTGCATACAAATCCTAATATTTCTACAGTAACTGACCCAGTTTAACATCAATCCAAGTAGATTACTATGGGACATGATGTACATTTTGACGTTCATTTTTATTCAACACTGGTACTTTACTATTTCTTCAGTTTATTCACATCATAGGATATGTATTTCATCCACAAGTTAGCAAAATTATTTGCATTTGTGTCACTTTCAATCACTTTCTACTTCAGAACACATGCATTCCTCTATGTTTCTTGACTGGTCTTTTCATGAGACTTCTTTCCAAACACATTATTTTCCTTTTCCATTCTCACTTTTGAAGCAGATCTCACACACCTTTCATGATAGAATATAACCCTAATATTACCATTAGATGTATAACTCATTGGAATGAATGATTCTATATCAATATAAGATTTCTTATATATTTTCAGATATCAATTCTAGCAATCCATTATTTGAAGTGGAATCAGTTATATTATTTATTCACAGTATTGTCAATTCATGAATTACTTCTATATTCATAGACACAGGGTACACCTCTTTGTACCCCCAATACTAATTTATTTTTTTTTATTTTGCATTCTTTCTTAAAGTATTTTTATATTATTTTCAACAACATTTGAAACAACAGGATTTTCTAAATAGACTTGTCTTTAGCATACCCAGATGAAAAAATATAATTCTATTTCATATCCCTTTGTGGGATAATGTGGGTTTTTTGTACTGAAAAAATGCTAGGAATATTAGAATATATGATCCGTTAGCCAACTTTGTTTGTTTGTTTGTTTGCTTTTGCAAAGCTAGGAATTGAACCCTAGTAGTAACTAGTAATTCTACTCATTCAGAAAAGTTAGTGTGTCATTTTATTGAAATAACCATACTGGATATAAAATAGATACACATGTGATACAATAGATTGCATGGTATATAAATTTGTATCTCAGTAAAGCTGTAATTAAAATAAAATTTAAAGTATTGAAATTCAGGCAAAGGATAGGAAAGATATTTGTGTCTGTTTTTCAGAAGTTTATTGTCATCCATTTAAAAAATCTTTTAAAAGAGATTGCATTTGAACAAAAGGTATTGTTTAGTGTGCTTTCTCTGTATTCTTAGTGGTTCTTCACTATTGCTATTTTATTCACACTCTCTTAATTTCTTATTGTTGAGCCAATTCTGCATCTAAATGTAGTGGCAAGATATATTCAGGAGTCTGGTGCAATAGTGCATGCCTGAAATCCCAGCTACTAAGACCCTTTCTCAAAACAACAAAAAAGTAGTGGGGGTGGGGAGCATGGATGTAGTTTAGCAGTCAAGTGCTTTCCGAAGCATGTGGAGGCCCTGGGTTCTATCTGCAGCACCGCAAAAGCAAAACAAACAAAAGATGTATTCCAGAGATTTTGATTATTTCTGCAGGAGACATGCAGTCAAGACTAAGTAATTTGAAACAGGAGTGGCACAAGAAGTGGAAGATAAAGTATCAATTTTTTTTTTCTTTTTTTTTTGGTTAGAATTAGTTCACTTTGCATTCCTTGCGTATGCGCCTCTACCTTTGGAACCACATTGGTAAAAGTTTGTGTAAGAATTGTTTGTTGGCATATCCTAGAGTGCTCAATTTATACGTCTTCAAAATATTGCTCCCAGAAATTGTGGAAGAAATACTCATGTCACCTGATCTACATATACATTTTATCACAGTAATATTCGGAACACAAAATGCAAAAGTCACACTTATGATTGTACCAAAGGCTAAATAGAAAGTGAACCTGTATTATTAAAAACATTCATGTCCAGGTTGCCTAATACTCTCAAATGTCAATCCTAATGGTGACTACATATTTGTTTCTTCCTAAGATTATATATTGAAACTCAACCCTGTTGATAATGTCTAATCCTATCACTCACTTTATACTTTGCCTGATTTCCTAATGTCTCTATTGATATCTGCTTTCCTACATATTTTCCCCAGTTCATCATTGTGACTCATTCTTCACATGTGCTGACATTTACATTCATTCTCTAACCGAAACCCTATTACTAAAGAACTTTTGGTCCAAATCCTATACTCACTCTTCTTCCTAAACCTACGGACTATATTCCTAATCCTACTGACTATCCCTTTTGACTGGATGTTCTCTTCTACATTCAATCATCCAAGTAAAGGTCGGTCGAGTGTCGGAAGAGGAGACCACCAAGAATCTATCTCATGTAACAACAAAGGGTTTATTGGGGGTCCAGCATGCTGGGGCTCAGAGTTCACTTGAAAAGAGTAGAGAGCCCTGAGAACAGCTTAAGCAGAGGTTAAATACTTTCCCTTGCGAGTGCAGGGAGGGAAGTTTATTGATGTGTCAGGGCGAGTGGTCAATTTGCATGCAACCTGGTGAAGGAGTACATTCTGCAGTTTGACAGTTGGGGACAGCACATTCTGGGAACAAGATTGGCAAACATTTCTCAAGATTTCAACAGTGTTTTGTTAAGCGTAGAGAAAAACAGGAAGTGACAACTACATATTTTATTAACCTTTCATTCGACACTTCTTTTTCTGGCTACTTTTAATCATAAAAATGATCATTGGGGGGTGTCACATTCTATGTCTGCTAGTGGGGTATTACCATTAGTTTAACTTGTCCAATTTGAGCTTGGAGAAAATAAATTACATGGTTGAGCAAGCAGGGTTTAATAGTTAGCAATAATATGAGGATTATTATTGGACCGGCCAGCCGACAAGACAAGACAAGACAATAAAGACAAGACAAGACAATAAAGACAGGATATGGAAGTCCAACACTGAGACCAGGACTTAGTAGTTGGCAGAACCCGATCGGTTGGCAATAACGAATCTGAAACAAAATATCACTGAGTCATGGAGACTATTGTTCCTCAATTTTCTGAGTCCTCTATGACGTCACCCAGGGACTTGGCCTGTGGCTCTGTGACATGACTGTCAGCCATCGTTGGAGAGAGCTCACGCTCTTCATTGACATCCATTTTGCCAAGCCCTGACCTGAAACCTGACCAGAAAGAGGCACCTTACTTACCCTGAGAGGAGTTTGTTGGGGTCTCTTGTCCACCGCTGCCGGATCTCAGTGGAACCTCCATATGTAAAGGTCCGGTGACAATCGGGGGAAGAGACCACCAAGAGACTGTCTCATGCAAAAGCAAAGGGTTTATTGGGGGTCCAGCATGCTGGGGCTCAGAGCTCACTTGAATAGAGCAGAGAGCCCAGAGAACAGCTTAAGCAGAGCTTATATATTTCCCTTGGACAGGGCAGGGGGGTAAGTTTATTGATGGGTCCGGGCGAGTGAGCGGTTTGCGTGCAACCGGTTGAGGGAGTACATTCTGCAGTTTGGCAATTCGGGACAGCACATTCTGGGAATAAGATTAGCAAACAGTTCTCAATATTTCAAAAGTGTTTTGTTAAGCATACAGAAAAACAGGAAGTGACAAGTACTTATTTTATTAACCTTTCACTGCGAACTATACTTTGCCAGAATTCCTAATGTCTCTATTGTGTTTGTTAAAGTTCATTTTTATTCAAACCTGGTACGTTATTATTTCTTCAGTTCATGGACATCATAAGATATTTCCTTTCATTCACAAGTTCACAAATTTATAAACATTTGGTTCACTTTCAATCACTTCCTCCTTCGGAAGACATATGTTCCTCCATGTTTCTTGACTGGTCTTTTTACTAGACTTCTTTCTAAACATATTATTTTCGATTCCATAATCATTTTTGAGGCAAAACTCACACACTATTCATGATAAATGATAACCCTAACATTACAATTAGATATATAACTGGTTGGAATGAATGTATGTATATCAATATAAGATTTTCTATATATTTTCAGATATCAATACAATCCATTATTTAAATATGGAACCAGTTATATAATTTATTCACAGTATGGTCTATTAATGCATCATCTCTATATTCATCAAAACAGGGTAAACCTAATAGTATCCCCAGTACTAATTTATAAGTTTTCAAAATATTGCTCACAGAAATGGTGAAAGAAATACTCATGTCACCTTAGCTACATATACATATTATCACACTAATATTCTGGACACAAAATGCAAAGGTCACACAGAACATAATTTAAGCTAAGTATCCCAATCAAGGGCCCAAAGTCCTTCTGGGCTTCAAATATTACCTAGATTTCTGTTTTCATACTTATATTTCACCTCCATGTTCTTGTAAATATCACAGGTTCCCAATATCATTATTCATGCAGCAAAATGATTCATAACCCAAATCGAACATGCTATTAACCCTAACCATTCTGTAAACTGAGATTGTTCACTCAATCTCACTTTACAGAAGAGCAGGAACAAAGTTAGTATTACAATACAGGAAGTTTGGAGATCTTCCACCTGCTGAGTACCTCAAAATCCATGCAGAAATGATCCCTGGAGAAGACGTAGGCAGCTATGAAGGACCTGAGACAGCAAAAGTCATCTTCCTTTGCAAACAACCCGATCAGGATGAAAGGATGTGTCTGAATCATTCTATCTCTTCTTAATGTAGGGAAGATGTATGAAACCAGGCATGTGTGGAGAGCTGTTCCCAGGTGCCTATGTTTCTATACCATTCTAACTTGTGAAAGTGTCACAGGAAATAGAGGCAGCCTCCTTTTCCTGAGACACTAGGAAGCAACTGTTAGGACAAAGTGGTGGCCAAGACAGTGGCCTCATTCATTTTCTGAAGAAAGTGACCTCACCTCACTTTTTTCATGATGGAACTCTCTGAATTTTGTGATCCAGGAAGCCAGGCACCAAGAGCCAGTACCAGTCCCAGTCCAAGTGGGCTCACTTGTTTGGATTTACCAAGTAAAGAGTCAGTCTTTCTTGGTACCTACTGATGTGAGGGTGGCCAAATGCCAAGAAAGCTTTGAAGAGGGTCCTTTCCTGAGAGGGCAGGAAATGGCTCACCACTGCCTCCTGAAAACTTCACAGAATTGGCCAAGGAGACCAGATCTGAGACAGGACCGGCCATTTCTGGGGAACATTCTATGGCCTACTCGTCAGAGGACACTCCGGATAGTCACAGACATACTTGGGGAAGGAGGTGACTTTGTGTGTGTGGATGTCAGTTTGTGGATTTGTCTCATATTCTGAGAATAGGTAAAAAAGGAGGTTTGTTTGGTTTGGAGTGGACTGTTTCTAGTAAGTCATCTGACAAGGAGACTGTTTCTATGTCTGTGTATCCCACTGTGTCCTTAGTTGTAGATATTAGAAAAGAAAATGGCTCACTGGGTGTGTCCTGTCTAGTAGAAAGCTTCACAGCATTCATCCTGCCCAATTAATGAATGGACTGAGGCTTGACTTATCCATGGGCAACACCTAGTATCATCCTAAGTTCTTGAATTCTTCCTGAATTCTGGCAACTCTCCAGAAAGGCTCATGGTTTTTTGTCCAAGATATGTACCACCTCCAAGCTCTGTGACATGGCCATGTACTAGTTAGCTGAAAGGAATGGCGAGCACACCAGAAAACTCAGATATTGGTGTGACCAGGAAAGTCTCTATGGTGAAACCTGGCTTAGGGCCTTTTGCTTAACTATTGTTCTGTTGCCCTGAATGTCAGGAACCTCTTTGCCTCAGGCCACCCCTTTATAAAGCCAGAAGAAAACAATTTTCAAATGGAAATGAATGGGCATCACCTGTGCCTCTTTGATGAATTGTTTTGGAAATGGTTATGTCTGAATCAGACTCTGGGCCCTGTGTGAGGCTGTGGCTTAAATTGTCAGCACCTCTTGCTGATCATGAGTGTACCAGACAGTGCCTTGATTGACTGGGATTTATGAAAATGGTGTAGAACAGAGATGCCATTAAGTTGGACCCTCCTGAGTAGTGAGCCCTGAGCTGTGGTGTGCAGGTGTGTGATAAATCTTCTGTGGTTGCGCCATGTGGTTTTGCCATTGAATTCCAAATGGTTTGTCACTGACACGGTGCAGTGACCAGACACTTATATGTAAAGGTGTCTTGTTAAATGGATAGTTTTCAGGGCAATGTGCAGAATCAGGTTGCTATGGAGAAGGGGGCAAGTTATGTGGGAATGAAGCCTGGTTGGTGCATTCTCTTGTAGACCCTGAAAAACCACAAATGACAGAACTCCCTCCAGGACTGTGTTCCAGTTGAACTCCTTGTATTTTGTGAGGCAAATACCAAACTCTCAGTGCTGCAGCAGGAAACTCTACGAAAATGGAGGATGAACAAAAGGCTTCACAGTCCACACAGGGAGACACTTAGACCCCAGTGGCCACAGTTTACATACGAAGAGAGAATTCACCACTGCTGCCTCATGTGTATTGGAAAGCAAGAAAGAATGTCCTCCAGGTCACATAGATGCAGACCCAGCTTTGATGATCTCACTACAAAGGAAGCTAAAGCTACTGACAACATATATTTCAAGTGCCCATCCTCAGAGGCAGTTTCTCTAGAAGTCTTTAGGCCAGCAGACCTCCATGTTTGTGGAGTGTTTACCCTGTCCCTTACTTTGGGATACTCCTCTACCACCTCCAAGTTTGTGAACTCCTGAATATTTTCCATTCCAGATATGTATTTACAGATTTTCTAACTCTTCTCCTCTAATTGTTTCTTATTTGGCGTGAAGGTAACGTCAAGGCATTGTTCTGGATGAGAGTGGGAAGATTTTTGTGTAGCACATTTTTGCATACACATTGGATTCATTTTCCAATTTTCCATTCCAAAGACTGAATCCCTGACACTAACGCATACCCTACCAAACTCTGACTACTAATCCTAATATGATGAAGAAAAATAACCCAAACAGAATAGAAATACAAGCACTTCTGAAGAGGCATGGTGTATAGTTGGACTTGCCTTTTGCATGATAAAGTGTAGGTGTTATAAACCTAGTCAATTTTTCATTGAAATAGTTCTCCATGTGTTTTTTTTTCCTTTAATATTTATTGTTGGTTCTACAAAACATTACATAGTTCTTGACATGTCATATTTCACACTTTGATTCAAGTAGGTTATGAACTTCCATTTTTCTTCGTATACAGATTGCAGTATCTCATCAGTTACACATCCACCATTTTACATATTGCTATACTAGTGTCTGTTGTATTCTGCTGCCTTTCCTGTCCTCTACTATCTCCCATCCCCTCCCCTCCAATCCTCTCTCTCTACCCCATCTATTGTAATTCATTTCTTCCACTTGTTTTTGTCCCCTTTCACCTCACTTCATCTTGTATTTAATTTTGTATAACCAGGGTTTCCTTCCATTTCTATGTAATTTTCCTTCTCTTTCCTTTTCCCTCCCACTTCTCACCCCTGTTTAATATTAATCATCTTCTCATGCTCTTCCTCCCAACTCTGTTCTTAGTTACTCTCTTTATATCAAAGAAAACATTTGGCATTTGTTTTTTAGTGATTGGCTATCTTCACGTAGCATAATACGTTCTAATGCCATCGATTTCTCTGCAAATTGTATGATTTTGTCATTTTTTAATGCAGAGTAATACTCCATTGTGTATAAATGCCACATTTTTTTTAATCCATTCATCTATTGAAGGGCATCTAGGTTGGTTCCACAGTCTTCCTATTGTGAATTGTGCTGCTATGAACATAGATTTATCAGTGTCCCTGTAGCATGCACTTTTTGGGTCTATAGGGATTAGACCGAGAAGGGGAATTGCTGGGTCAAATGGCGGTTCCATTCCCAAGTTTCCAAGAAATCTCCATACTGCTTTCCAAATTTGCTGCACCAATTTGCAGTCCCACCAGCAATGTACAGGTGTACCCTTTTTCCCACATTCTCGCCAGCACTTGTTGTCGTTTGACTTCATAATGGCTGCCAAGCGTACTGCAGTGAGATGGTATCTTAGGGTGGGTTAGTTTAGCATTTCTCTGAATGCTCGAGATGGTGAGAATTTTTTGATGTACTTATTGATTGATTGTATGTCCTCCTCTGAGAAGTGTCTGTTCAGGTCCTTGGCCCATTTGTTGATTGGGTAATTCATTTGCTTATTGTTTAATTTTTTGAGTTCTTTGTATAACTCTGGATATTAGGGCTCTATCTGAAGTGTGAGGAGTAAAGATTTGTTCCCAGGATGTAGGCTCCTTTTTTACCTCTCTTATTGTTTCTTTTTCTGAGAAAAATCTATTTAGTTTGAGTAAGTCCTGTTTGTAGATTCTAATTATTAACTCTTATGCTATGGGTGTCCTATTGAGGAATTTGGAGCCCGACCCCACAGTATGTAGATCATAGCCAAAGTTTTCTTCTATCAGATGCCGTGTCGCTGATTTGATATCAAGCTCCTTGATCCATTTTGAGTTAACTTTTGTGCATGGCGAGAGAAAGGGATTCAGTTTCATTTTCTTACATATGTAATTCCAGTTTTTCCAGCACCATTTGTTGAAGATGCTATCCTTCCTTCAGTTTCTGCTTTTAGCTCCTTTATCAAATATAAGATTGCTGTAATTTTGTGGATTGATTTCTGTGTCCTCTATTCTGTACCATTGGTCCACCCGCCAGTTTTGGTACCAGTACCATGCTCTTTTTGTTACTATTGCTCCGTAGTATAGTTTGAGGACATGTATCGCTATACCGCCTGATTCACACTTCCTGCTTAGAGTTGTCTTTGCTATACTGGGTCTTGTATTATTCCATATGAATTTCATAATTGTTTTATCTATTTCTACAGGAAATGCCGTTGGGATTTTGATTGGCATTGCATTAAACCTATAGAGAACTTTTGGTAATATCGCCATTTTGATGATGTTAATTCTGCCTATCCATGAATGGGGTATATTTTTCCATCTTGTAAGATCTTCTTCTATTTCTCTCTTTAGGGTTCTGTAGTTTTCATTGTGTAAGTCTTTCACATCTTTTGTTACGTTGATAACCAAATATTTTATTTTATTTTTTTTGAGGATACTCTCAATGGAGTGGTTGTCCTCATTTCCGTTTCAGAGGATTTGTTGCTGATATTCAGGAATGCTTTTGATTTATGATTGTTGATTTTATATCATGCCACTTTGCTGAATTCATTTATTATCTCTAAAAGTTTCTTGTAGACCCTTTTGGGTCTACCAGGTATAGAATCATGTCATCTGCAAATAGTGATAATTTAAGTTCTTCTTTTCCTATTTTTATGCCTTTAATTTCTTTCATTTGTCTAATTGCTCTGGCCAGTGTTCGAGAACTATGTTGAACAGAAATCGTGAGAGAGGGCATCCCTGTCTTGTTCCAGATTTTAGAGGGAATGCCTTCAATTTTTTCTCAATTCAGAATGCTACTAGCCTGAGGCTTAGCATAGATTGCTTTTACAATATTGAGGTATGTTCCTGTTATCCCAGTTTTTCTAGAGTTTTAAACATAAAGGGATGCTGTACTTTATTGAATGCTTTTTCTGCATCTATTGGGGTGATCATATGGTTCTTATTTTTAAGTCTATTGATGTGGTGAATAACATTTATTGATTTCCGTATATTGAACCAGCCTTGTATCCCAGGAATGAATCCTACTTGATCATGTTGCACAATTTTTTAAATATGTTTTTGTATCTGATTCGCCAGAATTTTATTGAGGATTTTTGCATCTAGGTTCATTAGAGAGATTGGTCTGTATATTTGTTTCTTTGAAGGGTCTTTGTCTGGTTTAGGAATCAGGGTGATATTGGCCTCCTCTGCTGTATACCCATTCGGTCCTGGGCTTTTCTTAGTTGGTAGTCTTTGGATGGTTTCTTCTATTTTCTAAATTGATATTGGTCTGCTTAGGTTGTCTATATCCTCCTGACTCAATCTGGGCAGATCATATGACTTAAGAAATTTATTGATGCCTTCACTATCTTCTAATATAATTTCTGATTATCTTCTGTATTTCAGAAGTGTCTGTTGTGATATTGCCTTTTTCATCCCTTATGATAGTAATTTGAGTTCCCTCTCTTCTTCTCTTCATTAACATGGCTAAGAGTCTGTCGATTTTATTAATTTTTCAACTTTTAGTATTTTCAATTTTTTCAATTGTTTCTTTTGTTTCGATTTCATTAATTTCAGCTCTGATTTTAATTATTTCTTGCCTTCTACTTCTTTTTCTGTTGTTTTGCTCTTCTTTTTCTAGGATTTTGAAATGAACTATGAGATCATTTATTTGTTGTTGTTTTTTTTTTTCTTTTTTTAAGGAAAGAACTCCAAGCAATGAATTTTCCACTTAGAACTGCTTTCAATGTGTCCCATAGATTCTGATATGTTCTGTCTGTCTTTTTCATTTATGTCTAAGAATTTTTTTTATTTTTCTCCTTGATGTCTTCAATAACCCATTGATCATTCAGTACGTATTGTTCATTCTCCAAGTGATGCATGAATTTTCCTTCCTTCTTTTATTGTTGATTTTCAGTTTCATTCCATTATGATCAGATAAGATGCCTGGTATTATCTATACTCCTTTATATTGTCTAAGAGTTGTTCTGTGACATAATATATGATCTATTTTTGAGAGGAATCCATGTGCTGCTGAGAAAACAGAGTAACTGCTTGATGTTGGGTGCTATATTCTATATATGTTAATTAAGTCTAGGTTATTATTTGTGTTATTGAGTTCTATAGTTTCCTAATTCAACTTTTGTTTGGAATATCTGTCCAGTAGTGAGAGAGGTGTGTTGAAATCTCCCATGATTATTGTATGGTGGTCTACCAGACTCTTGAACTTGAGAAGAGTTTGTTTGATTAACATAGCTGAACCATTGTTTGGGGGCACATATATTTATGATTGTTATGTCTTGTTGGTGTATGGTTCCCTTGAGCAATATGTAGTGTCCCTCTTTATCCCTTTTGATTAACTTTGTCTTGAAATCTATTTTATTTGATATGAGTATGGACACTTCTGCTTGTTTCTGAAGTCAATATGAGTGATATGATTTCTCCCAACCTTTCACCTTTAGTCTATATATGTCTTTTCCTATCAAATGTGTCTCCTGTAGGCAGAAAATTTTGGGGTCTTCTTTCGTGATCCATTCTACTAGCCTGTGTCTCTTAATTGGTGAGTTTAAGGCATTAACATTTAGGGTTATTTTTGAAATATGGGTTGTTCTTCCAGCCATATTTGTTTATTTATGTTACTAAACATGGTTTGTTTTTCTCTTTGATTATTTTTCGCCCCTTTACTGTACTACCTCCCACTGTTGGTTTTTATTGTTATTTTCCATTTCGTCTTCCTATAATGTTTTGCCAAGGATCTTTTGAGGAGATGGTTTTCTAGCTGCAAATTCTTTTAACTTTTGTTTATCATGGAAGGTTTTAATTTCATCTTCCATCCTGAAGCTTAAAATCGCTGGATACACAATTCTTGGTTGGAACCCAATTTCTTTCAGTGATTGAAAAATGTTATTCCAGGATCTTCTAGCTTTCAGAGTCTTTGTTGAAAGATCAGCTGTTATCCTGATTGGTTTACCCCTAAATGTAATCTGCTTCCTTTCTCTTGTAGCTTTTAAAATTCTCTCTTTATTCTGTATGTTTGGCATCTTCATTATAATATGTCTCGGTGTTTATCTCTTATGATTTTGCACATTTGGCGTCCTGTAGGCTTCTAGGATTTGGGATTCTGTCTCATTCTTCATGTCTGGAAAGTTTTCTCATATTATTTCATTGAATAGATTGCTCAATCCTGTGGTTTGGACCTGTATACCTTCCTGTATCCCAATTACTCTTTAGTTTGGTCTCTTCATGCTATCCCATATTTCTTGGATGTTCTGCTCATGGTTTCTTAACAGTCTTGCTGAGTTTTCTATGTTCTTTTCAAGTTGAAATACTTTGTCTTCATTGTTCTAAGTGATCTATTCTGCTGGTAGTATTCTCAATTGAGTTTTTAAGTTGGTTTATTGCTTCCTGCATTTCTATGATTTCTGTTTGTGTGTTTTTTATAACCTCTATCTCCCTGTATAGTTGATCTTTTGCTTCTTGGATTTGTTTTTGTAATTCATTGTCAAAGTGATCTTTCATTGTCTGATTTTGCTGTCTAATGTCTCCCTGGAGACTTCAGATCATCTGAAGCAAGTATATCCTGATTCTTTATCTGACATTCCATATGCTGCAGATATTACCTCTTCTAATGTTGAGTTGACCTGCGTGGCCTGTGGTCCTTTCTTTCCTTGTCTTTCCCTACTGTTCACGTTTTTTTCGGCTTGGTGAAACTTTTGTGTTATTGAATTTTACCCCTAAATGTTTATATTGCTATTGTATTCTTGAAAAGTCTCCCTCACAGGCGTAAGCAGCGGCTCTGCCCCTCCTCCAATTGGGGCAATGTGCCTACCACACCAGCACGCCGCTGGGCCTGTTCTGCCTCTTGGTAGCTGGTCCGCCTACCTTGCAGGAGCGGGCAGTTGATCTACCCCTCTGCGGGTGCTGGTCCTGTTCAGCCAGTGGGTAACAGGTCCAGCTACCTTGCAGGCACAGGCGTCGGCTCTGCCCCTCCGCGCTCCGCTGGGCCTCTTCTGTCTGTGGGTTGCAGGGCTGTCTACATTGCAGGCGTGAGTGGCATCTCTGCCCCCCCCCAAACCGGGGCGATGTGTCTACCACGCTGGTAGGTCGCTGGGTCTGTTCTGCCTCTGGGTGAGAGGTCTACCTGCTTTGCAGGCACGGGCAGCGGCTCGGCCCCTCCCCAAACCTGGTTATGTGTCTAGCACCCTGGCGGGGCCTAGCACCTGGTCTGTCGGTGTTTGCAGGTCCACCTACTTCGCAGGCGCGGGGGCCGGCTCTGCCCCTCTGAAGGCAGCTGGGCCGCTTCAGCTGGTGGGTCGCAGGTTCACCTATCTTGAAGTCACAAGGGGTGTCTCTGCCCCTCCGCGGGTGTCTGGGCCTGTTCTGCCTGTGGGTTGCATGTCCGCGTTCCTTGCACGCGTGCAGTGGCTCTGCCCAACCCCCAACCAGGGTGATGTGTCTTTCACGATGGCGGGCCGCTAGGCCTGTTCTACGGGTGGCTCGCAGGTCCGCCTACCTTACAGGCGCGGTTGGCGGCTCTGCCCCTCCCTTCTCCATGTGTTTCTAAAGTTAACAAATATGAGAATTCCTGTCTCCATTTCTCTGTACCCTATTCAGCACATGCATTTTTATATTCACATATAGAATCCTACCTGGTATCACATGTACATACTTGTGAGGTTGCTGACTTTGCAAATACAAATTGTGAGAAGGGATCACTCCTCCTAAATGCTGTTGGAACTTACAATTCAAACTATGGGTGAGCTCCCTAGTTGAACAACATTATACATAAATCGATGCTCAGAAAAATGAAGATTTTTGGATTTGTGGATAATATATAATTCATGATGTATTTCGATTGGCATATATATTGCTACTTTTTAATGTATACGTGTGTGTGTGTGTGTGTGTGTGTGTGTGTGTGTGCATATATATATGTATAAACTCTCCAGATTTTTCAAAATATGAAATGTATGTGTCTTATTATATACTCCCTAAATTCATTGATGTTCATGAATGTGGATTTATATTCAACTTTTCATAAGAATGTTCTCAGAAATATTAATCCACCTGAAATACATATTTGTTTCCTAATACTGAAAACTAACTTCAGTGAATGGTGCATACAAATCCTAATATTGCTATAGTAAATGACTCAGTTTAACGTCAATGCAAGTAGATTCCTATGGGACATGATATGTATTTTGACGTTCATTTTTATTCAAAACTGGTACATTAATATTTCTTCAGTTTTTGCACATAATAGAATACATATTTCATTCACAAATTCACAAATTTATAGGCATTTTTTTCACTTTCAATTACTTCCTGCTTCAGAACATATGTATTCCCCCAGGTTTCTTGACTGCTCTTTTAATGAGACTTCTTTCCAAGCACATTATTTTCAATTTCCATAATCATTTTAGAAGCAAAGCTCACACACACTTCATGATAAACCATAACAGTGATATTACCATTAGATGTATAACTGGTTGGAATGATTGTATGAATATCAATATATGATTTCCAATGTATATTCAGATATCAATTCAATCCATTATTTAAATTTGGAACCAGTTATATTATTTATTCACAGTATGGTCTATTCATGCATTATCTTTATATTCATATAACACAGAGTATACCTATTTGTACCCACAATACTAAATTATATGTCTTCAAAATATTGCTCCCAGAAATGGTGGAAGAAATACTCATGTCACCTGATCTATATATACATTAATCACAGTAATATTGTGGAAACAAAAAGCAAGGTCACACTTATGATTGTACCAAATCCTAAATGGAAAGTGAGCATGGATTAAAAAAAAATCCATGTCCAGGTTGCCTAATGCTCTCAAAAGTGAATCCTATTGGTGACTACATATTTGTTTCTTCCTGAAATTACATATTCAACCTCAACCCTGTTGAAAATGTCTAATCCTATCACTCACTTTATACTTTGCCTGATTTCCTAATGTCTCTATTGAAATCTGATTTCCTGTATTTTTTTTTTCCCATTTCATCATTATGACTGACTCTTCAAATGTGCTGATATTTACTTTCACTCTCTACCCAAAACCCTATTGCTAAAGATCTTTTGGTCCAAATGCTATACACACTCTTCATTCTAAATCTACCGAATATCTTCCTAATCCACCAACTATCCCTTTTGGACTGGATTTTCTCTTTGACATTCAATCATCCAAAAGACAAGGTCCTATGCCATTGTATATCAATTAATCTGAGACACCTGTGCAGAACATAATTCAAAGCTAAGAATCCCAATAGTGGGGCCAATTCCCTTCTGTGCTTCAAAAATTACCTAGATTTCTTTTTTCATACTTATATTTCACCTATATATTCTTGAAAATATAGCAAAATTCCAATACCATTATTCATCCAAGAGAATGATTCCTAACCCAAATGGAAGCTGTTATTAACCTTAACCATACAATGTTTCCTCAATCTAACTTTACAGAAGAGGAGGGACAGAATTAGTCTTCCAATACAGGAGTGTAGGGGATCTTCCACCTGCTGAGAACCTCAAAGTTTCATGCAGAAATGATCCCTGGAGAAGATGTAGGCAGCTATGAAGGACCTGAGAGAGCAAAAGTCATCTTCCATGGCAAACAACCCAGTCAGGATGAAGGGATGTGTCAGAATAAGCCTCACTCTTCTTAATGTAGAGAAGATGGACCAAACCAGTCCAGTGTAGACAGCTGTTCCTGGCTGCCTATGGTTGATATACAATCCTCAGTTGTGAACGTATCACAGGAAATAGGGGCAGCCTCCATCTCATGGGAACCTTGGAAGCAAATTTTAGGACAAAGTGGTTTCCAAAGCAGTGACCTCATTCAGTTCACAAAGGTGGTGACCTTCCTCACTTCTTTGGTGATAGAACTCTCTGAACTTGGGATCCAGGAAGCCAGGCTACCAGAGGCAGTCCCAGTACCATTCCCAGTGGGCTCACTTATTTGGATTTACCAAGAACAGAGTCAGTCTTTCTTGGTACATACTGATGTGAGAATGGCCAAATTTCAGGAGAGCTCAGAAGAGGGGCCTTTCCTGAGAAAGCAGGAAGTTGCTCACAGCTGGCTCCTGACCACTTCACAGATTTGGCCAAAAAGACCAGATCTGAGACAGGACAGAACATTTCAGGGAACATAATAAGGCTCACAAGTCAGAGGACACTCCGGATAGTCACAGACCTCTTTGGGGGAAGGAGGTGCCTTTGTGGGTGTGGGTGTGAGTTTGTGGTTTTGTCTCATTTTCTGAGAATAGGTAAAAAAGGCGGTTTGTTTGGTTTGGAGTGGACTGTTCCTAGTAAGTCGTTTCACAAAGTGAGTGTTTCTATGTCTGTGTATCCCACTGTGTCTGTGGTTGTAGACATTTGAAAAGAGAATTCATCAATGGATGTGTCCTGTTTAGTAGAAACCTACCCAGCATTCATTCTGCCCAATTGATGAATGGACTGTGGCTTCCCTTATGGATGGGCAACACCTACTAATTTCCTAAGTTCCTGTTTTCTTCCTGATTCTGGCCACTCTCCAGAATAGGCACATGGTTTTGTGTCCAAGATATGTACCACCTCCTAGCTCTGTGACAAGGCCATGTAATGGATAGCTAAAGGGAATGGCTAGCATCTCAAAAAACTCAGATATCAGTGTGACCAGGAAAGCCTCAGTGGAGAAACTCTGCTTTGGGTTTTTTGCTAACCAATTCTTCTCTTCCCCTGAATGTGAGGAAGGTCTTGGCCTCAAGACACCGCTTTGTGAAGCCTGAAGAAAACAGTTTTAAAATGGAAATAAATGGGCATCACCTGTGGCTCTTTGTTAATTTCTTTGGAAATGGATGTGTCGGAATCAGTCTCTTGGCCCTGTGTGAGGCTGTGGCTTAGGTTCTCAGCACCTGATGCATCTAAAGAATGATCCCATGTGTGCATCCAAAACCAAAATGGGAAAGAGATCAGTAATTGTTGATGAAGTCTCTCGCCTTCCTCTCTTAGGTTTCTGACCACCATCAAGTGAGAATAGAGATCCTTTGAATCAAATGAGTTCTTCTAAGCCCTGCAAAGGCTATCCCATACATGCTTGTGTTTTCTCATGACTCCAAATCACATAAAGAATCTATACCTGACAGTCAGTAGGCCTCAAATTGGAGAAGCAGAGCAGTATTAAAGGAAGGCATTTTTGATCCCTTGTGGTTCACAGGAAGGGTGTACAGGCCACCCTGCCTTTAGGAAAATGACGGGCAAGCGAGGTTATTTGGACTCTGTGTTGGGCTGCGCCCCTCATGGAAACATCCAGCCAGAGGTTATGAGGAGTGTCTATATGGAAGAAGATGAGGGCCATGTGGGAGTGTTTTGGTTTTAATTGTGGTTATTTGTGTGGAAGTTGGAAGCGATGACTGGGTCCACCTGGGCTTGAACTCTGGTGTGATACCCTATAGAGACTGAGTCCTGGAACTGACCTCAGAGAAGTATTGCCATGAATTGTGTTGGGATATTAGGAGGCCACACATGAGAGTAACCATTTGAAACTGAGATCTATTCCCAGTGTGGCTTTCCACAGAGCACTGGGAATCTCAGCCAAGGTATCACATAATTTTATTCTGAAACACTTGGCAGCAATAGTTGAGAGTCAAAACACAAATGCACTTCACATTGTAGACCTCAATGGGCCTGGCTTCATGTGGCCTTTTGGCCACTCTTTGGGAAATCTTGGCAGTGAGAGTTCTCCAGATCTTTCTTTGAAATGAGCTTCTTCACCATTTAATGGTTACCGAATTAAATGAAACACTCAGTGCCTCCAACTTCAACCTTGAAAGATGGGCTCGATAAATACCATGAAATTTTTGAAATTCCCATATCCAGGAGGCACTGGAGAACCATTGGATATCCTGTTGGTGATCATGAGTGTACCAGACAGTGCCTTGATTGGCTGGGTTTCACGAAAATGGTGTAGAACAGAGATTCCAGTAAGTTGGAGCCTGCTGAATAGTGGGCCTAGAGCAAAGGTGGGCATGTGTGAGATAAAACATCTGTGGTGCTTCCATGTGGATTTCCCAATGGCTTCCAAATGGCTTGTGACTGACATGGTGCAGCCAGCAGACCCTTATATGTAAATGAATCTTGTTATATGGGTAAGTTTCAGGGCAATGTTCAGAATCAGGTTCCTATGGTCAAGGGGTCAAGCTATGTTGGACAGAAGCCTGGTTTGTGCATTCTCCTGCAGACCCTGTCCCACCACACGTGACAGAACTCCCTCCAGCACTGTGTCCCAGGTGAACTCCTTGTATTTCGTGAAGGAAATACTGAACTCCCAGTGTAGCAGCAAAAAATATCACAAAAATTGGAGGATGATCAAATGGCTTCACAGTCCACATGAGGAGACACTTAGCCCCAAGTGGCCACAGTTGACCCCGAAAGAGAGAATTCAGCAATGCTGCCTCATGATCATTGGTAAATAAGAAAGCATCTCCTCCAGGTCACATAGATGCAGACCCAGCTTTTATGGTCTCACTACAAAAAAAGCTAAAGCTCCTGACAACAACATATATTTCAAGAGCCCAACATCAGAGCCAGTTTTTCAAGAAGCCTTTAGGCTAGCAGAGCTCCATGTTTTTGGAGTGTTCACATTGTCCCTTACTATTGGAATCTCGCCTTCTACCTGCAAGTTTGTGAACTCCTGAGCATATTAAATTCCAGATATGTATTCACAGATTTTCTTACTCATCTCCTCTACATGTGTTACTTGGGACGAAGTTAAGGTCAAGGCATTGTTGTGGATGAGAGTGGGAAGATTTTTGTGTAGCACATATTTGCATACACATTGGATTCATTTTCCAATTTTCCTTTCGAAATACTGAATCCCTGAAACTAACCCATACCCTACAAGACTCTGACAACTAATCCTAACGTAATGGAGAAAAATAACCCAAATAGAACAGAAATACAAACATATCAGAGGAGGCATGGTTTACCATTGAATTAACTTTTCCATTATATAGGGAAGGAGTTTTAAATCTAGTCAATTTTTTGTTGAAAGAGTTGTCCATGTATTTTTAAACTTATCAAATATGTGAATTCCTGTCTCCCCCATTTCTTTGTATCCTATTCAGCACATGTATTTTTATATGCACATATAGAATTGTACCTTGTATCACACATATATTCTTGTGAGGTGGCTGACTTGGCAGATACAAATTGTGAGAAAAGTTCACTCCTCCTAAACGCTGTTGGAACTGAAAATTCAACCTATGGGTGAGCTTCCTAGTTGAACAACATTATACATAAATCCATGTTCAGTAAAATGAATATTTTCGGATACGTGGATGATATATATTTCATGACGAATTTCGATTGGCATATATATTGCTAGTTTTTAATGTCTGTGTGTGTTTGTATATATATATATATATATATATATATATATATATATATATATATACTGTCAAGATTTTTCAAAATATGAAATATATGTGTATTTTGGCCACTCTTTGGGAAGCCTTACCTGTGAGAGTTCTCGAGAGCTTTCATTGAAATGATTTTCCTCAACATTTAATGGTTCCTGAATGAATTGAAACCCACAGTGCCTCCAACTTCATCCTTGAAAAATGGCTCTATAAATACCATAAAATTCCCCTGACCAGGTGGCACTGGAGAACCTTTGGATGTCTTGTTGCTGATCATGAGTGTACCAGACAGTGCCTTGACTGACTCGATTTCATGAAAATTGTGCAGAACAGAGATGCCAGTAAGTTGGAGAGTGCTGAGAAGTGGGCCCAGGGCTGTGGTGTGCAGGTGTATGATAAAACATCTGTGGTGGGGCCATTTGGGTCTGCCATTGACTTCCAAATGGCTTGTGGCTTACATGGTACAGCTAGCCGACCCTTATCTGTAAAGGCATCTTGTTATATGTAAAGGTTTCAGGACAATGTTCAGAATCAGTTTGCTATGGATAATGTTTCAAGTTATGTGGGATAGAAGTCTGGTTGGTGAATTCTCCTGTAGACCCTGACCCTCCACACGTGACAGAACTCGCTCCAGCACTGTGTCCCAGTTGAACTCCTTGTATTTCATGAAGGAAAAACCAAAAGCCCAGTGCAGCAGCAAGAAACACCACGAAAATTGTAGGATGGCCAATTGGCTTCACAGTCAAGACGGGGAGACACTTACCCCTCCGTGGCCACAGTTTACCTTCAAAGGAAGAATTGAGCACTGCTGCCTCATGTTCTTTTGGAAAATAAGAAACCATGTCCTCCAGGTCAGATAAATGAAGACCCATCTTTGATGGTATCACTACAAAGGAAGCTAAAGCTCCTGACAACAACATATATTTCAAGTGCCCAACCTCAGAGGCAGTTTCTCAAGAAGTCTTTAGGCCAGCAGAGTTCCATGAATTTGGACTGTTTATCCTGTCCCTTAAGTTTGAAAACTCCTCTAAAATGCCCAAGCTTGTGAACTCCTGAGCATTTTCCGTTCCAGATATGTATTCACAGATTTTCTAACTCTTGTCCTCTAATTGTGTCTTACTTGGGTGAAGGTAATGTCAAGGCATTGCTCTGAATGAGAGTGGAAAGTTTTCTTGTAGCGCATATTTGCATAAACAATGGATTCATTTTCCTTTATTTCCATTTGAATTACTGAATCCATGACACTAACGCATACCCTACTAGACTGTGACTACTAATGCTAATATGATGGAGAAAAATAACCCAAACAGAATAGAAATACAAGCAGTTCAGAAGAGGCATGGTGTATAGTTGGACTTGCCTTTTGCATGATAAAGGGTAGTTGTTAAAAATCTGGTTAATTTTTAATTGATATAGTTCTCCATGTGTTTTGAAAGGTATCAAATATGTGAATTCCTGTCTCCCTTTCTCTGTTGCCTATTCAGCACATGTATTTTTATATGCACAAATAGAATCCTACCTGGTACCACACGTACATTATTGTGAGGTGGCCTACTTGGCAGATACAAATTGTGAGAAGAGATCACTCCTCCTAAACGCTGTAGGAACTGAAAATTCAACCTATGCGTGAGCTTCCTAGTTGAACAACATTACACATAAATCCATGTTAAGTAAAATAAATATTTTTGGATCTGTGTATGATATGTATTTCATGATGAATTTTGATTGGCATATATATTGCTACTTTTTAATATCTCTGTATGTGTTTTGTGAAAAATCTGCACTCTATAGATTATTCAAAATATGAAATATATGTGTCTTATTATACACTCCTTAAATTCATTCATGTTCATGTATGAGACCACGGCTCATGCAACAGCAAAAGACATTTATTGAGGATCCAATCCAGTATGCTAGGGCTCCGTGGTCACTCAAGAAGGGAGAGCAGCCCAGATCTCCGAGCTGAGGTTGAGCAGTGCTTAAGTACACTTTTTGGGGAGGGCGAGACTTTACATATATCACAGTATCTTTTAAAAAATCATCATACACTGCGGGAAAATCAAACAACAAATCCTAAACATGATTAGTTCATTCATTGGTGGGAACATGTCAGGCAGGAGGGATAGGTCAGTTCTACAGCGGGGTACAGATTCAAATTGATTAGATTAGGCCCTGCGATGCATAAGTGCCAAGCCACACAGGGTCCTAGGTTATTAAACAACCAGGCCATCAGGGGGAATATTTACTGGGCAGTCCAGAAATTGTCCTACAAGTAACAGGAATTTCAGATTTTTCATGTAGCATAGGAACTTAACAATACCTGGTCCTTTACATTTTAAATCAGGCCTTGAATCTTAGAAACTTTACAAACCCGGTCTTTTACACTTTAACTTTTACACTTTAATTTCAATTTCTTTTACCCTTAAAGATCACTCCTGGTTCACAAGATGGGTGTCCAAGCCACCCTGACTTTAGGCAAATGAGGGGCAAGGGAGCTTATTTTGGACACTGTCTTGGGCTGTGCCCCTCATGGAAACCTCCAGCCATATGTTATGATGAGTGTCTTTATGGAAGAAGATGAGGGTCATGTAGGAGTGTTTTGGTTTTAATTGTGGTCATTTGTGTGGCGGTTGGAAGAGATGACTTGGTCCACCAGGGCTTGAACTCTGCTCTGATACTCCTTAGAGACTGAGTTCTGGAACTGACTTGAGAGAAGTATTGCCATGAATTGTTTTGGGATTATATTAGGCCACACATGAGATTAGCCCTTGGAAACTGAGATCTAGGCCCAGGGTGGCTTTCCACCGAGCACTGGGAATCTCAGCCAGGGTAACACATGATTTTTTTATTGAAAGACTTGGAAGTCATAGTTGAGACTCAAAACACACATGTACCTCATATTGTAGACCTCAATGAGCCTGGCTTCATGTGAACTTTTGGGCACTCATTGGGAAGCCTTGCCTGTGAGAGTTCTTCAGAGCTTTCATTGAAATGAGCTTACTCACCATTTAATGGTTCCTGAATGAATTGAAACCCACAGTGCCTCCAACATCATCCTTGAAAAATGGCTATACAAATACCATGAAATTTTTGAAATTTCCATGACCAGGTGGCACTGGAGAAACTTTGGATGTCCTGTTGCTGATCATGTGTGTACCAGACAGTTCCTTGATTGACTGGTTGTCATGAAAATGGTACAGAACCGAGATGTCAGTAAGTTGGAGCCTGCTGAGTATTGGGGCTAGAGCAGTGGACTATACATTTGTGAATAAATATCTGTGGTGGGACCACGTGGATCTCCCTTTGGCTTCCAAAATACTTGTGACTGATATGGTGCAGGCAGCAGACCCTTATATGTAAAGGCATCTTGTTTTATTGAGAGGTTTCAGGGCAATGTTCAGAATCTGGTTGTTATAGTCAAGGGGAAAGCTATGTGGGATAGACCCATGTTTCGAACATTCTCCTGAGGACCCTGAGCAATCACACGTGTCAGAGCTCCCTCCAGAATTGTGTCCCAGTTGAACTCCTTGTATTTCATTAAGCCAATTCCAAACTCCCAGTGCAGCAGTAAGAAACACCACAAAAATGGAGGATGACCAAATGGCTTCACAGACCACACGGGGAGACACTTAACTCCCAGTGGCCACAGTTTACCAAGAAAGAATTCAGAACTGCTGCCTCATGTTCATTAGAAAATAAGGAACCATTTCCTCCAGGTCACATAGATGCAGACCCACATTTGATGGTGTCACAATGAGGAAGCTAAATCTCCTGACAACTTCATATATTTCATGTTCCCAACCTGAGAGGCATTTTCTCAAGAAGTCTTAAGGCCAGCAGAGCTCCAAGTTTGTGGAGTGTTTAACCTCTCCCTTACTTTTGGAACCTGCTCTACCACATCCAATGTTGTGAACTCCTGAACATTTTCAGTTCCACATATGTAATCACAGGTTTTCGAACTCCTCTCCACTAATTGTGTCTTACTTGGAGTGAAGTTAATGTAAAGGAATTGTTCTGGATGAGAGTGGCAAGATTTTTGTGTAGCACATATTTGCATACACATTAGATTTATTTTCCTATTTTCATTTGAAATACTGATCCCCGACACTAACACATACCCTAATAGACTCTGACTACTAATGCTAATATGATGGATAAAAAGAAAACTAACAGAATAGAAATACAGGCCTTTAATAGGAGGCATGGTATATACTTGGAATTTCCTTCTGCTTTATCAAGGGTATGTGTTATAAATCTTGTCAAATTTTCATTGTAATATTTCTCCATGAGTTTTATATATATATATATATATATATATATATATATATATATATATATATATATATATATCTAGATTTTTCAAAATATGAAAAACATGTGTCTATTAAACACTATCTAAATTCATTCATATTCATGTATGTGGATATAAAATCAACTTTTCATAAGATTATTCTCAGAAACATTCAACCACCTGAAATACATATTTGTTTCCTCGTCCTGAGAACTAACTTCAGTGAATCGTGCTTACAAACCCTAATATTTTTACAGTAACTGACACAGTTTATCATCAAAGCAAGTAGATTCCTATAGGACATGATGTGTATATTGATGTTCATTTTTATTCAACAATGGGACATTAAAATTTCTTCATTTTATGCACGTCGTAGGATATATATTTCCTCCACAGGTTAGCAAATATATAGGCATTTGTTTCACTTTCAATCACTTCAAGCTTCAGAACACATGTATTCCTCCATGTTTCTTGACTGGTCTGTTCATGAGACTTCTATCCAAACACATTATTTTCGATTTCCTTTATCACTTTAGAAGCAAAACGGACACACACTTCATGATAAACCATCACTGCAATATCACCATTAGATGTATTACTGGTTGGAATGAATGATTATATATCAATAAAAGATTTTTTATATATTTTCTGATATCAATTCAATACATTGTTTAAAGTGTAACAAGTTATATTATTTATTCACAGTATGGTCTATTCATGCATTATCTCTATATTCATAGACACAGGGTACACCTGGTTGTACCCCCAATACTAATCTATACATATTTGAAATATTGCTCCCAGAAATGGTGGAGGAAATACTCATGTCACCTGATCTACATATGCATGTTATCACTGTAATATTCTGGACACAAAATGCAAAAGCCACACGTATGATTGTACCAAAGCCTAAAGGTAAACTGAACATGGATTACTAAAAACATCCCTGACCAGGTTGCCTAATGCTCTCAAATGTCAATACTATTGCTGGCTACATATTTGTTTCTTCCTAAGATTATATATTCAACCTCAAAACTGTTGAAAATGTTTAATTTTTTCACTCACTTGATACTTTTGCCTGATTTCCTAATGTCTCTATTGATATCTACTTTCCTACATATTTTCTGCAGTTCAACATTGTGACTGACACTTCACATGTGCTGAAATTGACATTCACTCTGTAACGGAAACACTATTGCTAAAGATCTTTGGTCCAAATCCTATACTCGCTCTTCTTCCGAAACATACTGACTATCTTTCTGATCCTATCGACTATCCCTTTTTGAGTAGATGTTCTCTACTACATTCAATCATCCAAGGTACAAGATCCTATGCCATTGTATATCGATTTTTCTGAAACATGTATCTAGAACGTAATTCAAAGCTACGTATCGCAATCAGTTGCCCAATGCATTTCTGAGCTTCAAATCTTACCTAGATTTCTGTTTTCATACTTATATTTTATCTCTATATTCCTATAAATATTGCAGGTTCCCAATACCATTATTCATCCAGCATAATGATTCCTTACCCAAATCGAACTTGTTATTAAACCTAACCATACACTGTTGCTTCAATCTAAAATTACAAAAGAGCAGGGACAGAGTTCGCCTTACAATACAGGAATGTAGGGTATCTGCCAACTGCTGAGAACCTCAAAGTTCGATGCAGAAATAATCCCTGGAGAAGATGTCAGCAGCTATGAAGGACCTGTGAGAGCAAAATCCATCTTCAATGGCAAACAATCTAGAAAGGAAAAAGGGATGTGTATGCATCAGCCTCTCTCTTTTTAATGTAGAGAAGATTGACCTAACCAGACCTGCATGGAGAGCTGTTCCCAGGTGCCTATTTTGATATACAATTGAAACTAGTCAAATTTTCAAAGGAAGTAGGGGCAGCCTCTATCTAATGGAACCCTTGGAAGCAACGGTTAGGGCAAAGTTGTTGCCAAGGCAGTGACCTCTTTCAGTTCCTGAAGGAAGTGACCTACCTAACTTCCTTGGTGATGGAACATTCGGAAATTTTGATGCAAGAAGCCAGGCCCCGAGAGCCAGTCCCAGTCCCTGTCCCAGTGGGCTCACTTGTTTGGATTTACCAAGTACAGATCAGACCTTCTTGGTACCTACTGATGTGAGGATGGCCAAATGTCAGTAGAGCTCTGAAGAGAAGCTTTTCCTGAGATAGCAGGTAGTGGCTAACGGTTGGCTCCTCAAAGCATCACAGAGTTGGCCAAGGAGACAAGATCTGAGAGAGGAGAGGCCATTTTGTGGGGAAGATAGTATGGCCCACCAGTCAGAAGACATTCCGGATAGTTACAGACCTACTTTTGGGAAGGAGGTGCCTTTGTGTGTGGGTGTGAGTTTGCGGTTTTGTCTCATGTTCTGAGAATAGGTAGGAAAGGTGGTTGGTTTGGTTTGGAGTCGACTGTTTCTAGTAAGTCTTTTGACAAGGCGACTTTCTATGTCTGTGTATCCACTGTGTCCGTGGTTTTAGACATTAGAAAAGAGAATGCATCAATGGAGGTGTCCTGTCTAGTAGAAAGCTTCCCAGCATTCATCCTGCTCAATTGATGAATGGACTGTGGTTTGCCTTATGGATCTTAAACACCTACTAACATCCTAAGTTCCTGTTTTCTTCCTGAATTCTGGCCACTCTCCAGAATAGGCTCATGATTTATTGTGCAAGATATGTACCACCTCCAAGCTCTGTGACATGTCCATGTTCTTGATAGCTGAAGGGAATGGGAACATCTTGGAAAACTCAGACATCAGTGTGAGCAGTAAAGTCTCAGTGGAGAAACCCTGCTTTGGTCCATTTGCTTAACTATGGTTCTATTGCCTTGAATGTCAGGAAGGTCTTTGCCTCAGGCCACCCTTTTGTGAAGCCTGAAGAAACAGTTTTCAAATGAAAATGAATGGGCATCTCCTGTGCCTCTTTGCTTAATTGCTTTGAAAAGGATGGTGTCTTAATCAGACACTAGGCCCTGTTTGAGGCTGTGGCTAAGATTCTCAGCTCCTGATAGATGTAAAGAAGATCCCATGTGTGCATCCAAAACCAAAATGGCAAAAAGATCAGTCATTGTAGATGAAGTCTCTTGCCTTCCTCTGATAGGTTCCGGAAATCCATCAAGTGAGAATAGGATTCCTATGGGTCAAATGAGTTATTCAAATCCTGCAGAAGTACTTGGGTTCTCTCATGATGCCAAATCACATAATGAATCTATACCTGACTGTCAGTAGGCCTCAAATTGGAGAAGCAGAGCAGCATTAACAGCAGGCCTATTTGATCACTCCTGGTTCAAAGGAAGGGTGTCCAGGCCACACTGAATTTAGACACATGGGGGGCAAGGGTGCATATTTTGGACATTGTCTTTGGCAGCGCCCCTCATGGAAACCTCCAGCTAGAGTTTATGATGAGTGTCTATACGGCTGAAGATGAGGGCCATGTGGGAATGTTTTGGTTTTAATTGTGGTCATTTGTGTGGCGGTTGGAAGAGTTGACAGGTTCCACATTGTCTTGAACTCAGGTGTGATTCCTCTTAGAGACTGAGTTCTGGAACTGACCTCAGAGAAGTATTGCCATTAATTGTTTTGGCATTGTAGGAGGCCACACATGAGAGTTGCCTTTGAAACCTGAGATCTAGGCCCAGGATGGCTTTCCTCAGAGAACTGAAAATCTCAGCAAGGATATCGCATAATTTTATTCTGAAAAACTTGGCAGCCATAGTTAAGAGTCAAAAGACACATGGACCTCCCGTTGTAGACCTCCATAGGCCTTGCTTCATGTGACCTTTTGGCCAGTGTTTGGGAAGCCTTGCCTGTTAGAGTTCCTCAGAGCTTTCATTGAAATGAGCTTCCTCCCCATGTAATGGTTCCTTGAAGAATGGAAACCCCAAAGTGCCTCCAACTTCATTCTTGAAAAATATAAATACCATGATATTTTTGAAATTCCCAATGACCAAGTGGCACTGGAGAACCATTGGATGTTCTGTTGCAGACAGTGGCTTGATTGTTGTGTTACAGACAGTGCCTTGATTGACTGGGTTTCATGAAAATGGTGCAGAACAGAGATGCCAGTAAGTTGGAGCCTGCTGAGTAGTGGGCCTAGAGCAGTGGTGGGCAGGTGTGTGATAATACAACTGTGGTGTCGCCATGTGGATCTGCCATTGGCTTCCAAATAGCTTGTGACTGACTTGGTACAGCCAGCAGACCATTATATGAAAAGGCATCTTGTTATATGGAGAGGTTTCAGGGCAATGTTCACAATCAAGTTGCTATGGTCAAGGGGGCAAGTTATGTGGGATAGAACCCTGGTTGGTGAATTCTCCTGCACACCCTGACCCAACACACGTGACAGAACTCCCTCCAGCCCTATATCCTAGTTGAACTCCTTGTATTTCATGAAGCAAATACCAACCTCCCATTGCAGCATCAAGAAACACCACAACCTCGCCAGCACTTGTTGTTGTTTGATTTCATAATGGCTGCCAATCTTACTGGAGTGAGAAAAGGGTTATCTTGTACATTGCTGGTGGGGCTGCAAATTGGTGCGGCCAATTTGGAAAGCAGTATGGAGATTCCTGGGAAAGCTGGGAATGGAACCACCATTTGACCCAGCTATTGCCCTTCTCGGACTATTCCCTGAAGACCTTAAAAGAGCGTATTACAGGGATACTGCCACATCGATGTTCATAGCAGCACAATTTACAATAGCTAGATTGTGGAACCAACCCAGATGCCCTTCAATGGATGAATGGATTAAAAAAATGTGGCATCTATACACCATGGAGTATTACGCAGCACTAAAAAATGACAAAATCTTGGAATTTGCAGGGAAATGGATGGCACTAGAGCAGATTATGCTTAGTGAAGCTAGCCAATCCCTAAAAAACAAATACCAAATGTCATCTTTGATATAATGAGAGCAACTAAGAATAAAGCAGGGAGGAAGAGCAGGAAGAAAAGATTAACATTAAACAGAGACATGAGGTGGGAGGGAAAGGGAGAGAAAAGGGGAATTGCATGGAAACGGAGGGAGACCCTCATTGTTATACTAAATTACATATAAGAGGTTGTAAGTGGAATGGGAAAATAAACAAGGTGAGAAATGAATTACAGTAGAAGGGGTAGAGAGAGAAGATGGGAGGGGAGGGGAGGGGGGATAGTAGAGGATAGGAAAGGTAGCAGAATACAACAGTTACTATTATGGTATTATGTAAAAATGTGGATGTGTAACCCATGTGATCCTGCAATCTGTACTTGGGGCAAAAAAGGGAGTTCATAACTCACTTGAAGCTAATGTATGCTAATGTATGAAATATGATATGTCAAGAGCTTTGTAGGGTTTTGAACAACCAATAAAAAAATAAAATTAAAAAAAAAAGAAAGAAACACCACAAAAAGGGCAGGATGACCAAATGGCTTCACAGTCCACTCAGGGAGACAATAAGCTTCCAGTGGCCACAGTTTACCAACAAAGAGAGAAATCAACACTGGTACCACATGTTCAATGGAAAATAAGAAACGATGTCCTCCAGGTCACATAGATGCAGATCCAGGTTTGATGGTCTCACCAGAAATGAAGCTAAAGCTCCAGACAACAAGATATATTTCAAGTGCCCAAACTCAGAGGCAGTTTTACAAGAAGGCTATTGGCCAGCAGAGTTCCATGTTTGTGGAGTGTTTACACAGTCACTTACTTTTGGAAACTCCTCTACCACCTCCAAGGTTGTGAACTCCTGTGCATTTTCCATTCCAGATATGTATTCACAGATTTTCTAACTCTTCTCTTCGAATTGCATCTTACATGGGGTGAAGGTAATGTCAAAGGATTTATCTGGATGAGAGTGGGAAGACTTTTGTGTAGGACATATTTGCATACATATTGGATTCATTTTCCAATTTTCCATTTCAAATACTTTATCTCTGACACTAAACCACACCCTACTAGTCTCTGACTACTAATCCTAATATGAGGCAGAAAAATAACCCAAACATAATAGAAATACAAGCAGTTCAGAGGAGGCATGGTGTATAGTTGGACTTGCCTTTTGCATTTTAAAGGTTAGGGGTTATAAATCTAGACAATTTTTTGTTGCAATAGTTGTCCATGTGGTTTTAAAGATAACAAATATGTGAATTCTTGTCTCTCTTTCTCTGTAGCCTACTCAGCAAATATATTTTTATATACACATAGAGAATCTTACCTGGTACTACACGTACATTCTTGTGAGGAGGCTAACTTGGCAGATACAAATTGAGAGAAAAGATCACTCCTTCTAAATGTCGTTGGAACTGAAAATTCAACCTATGGGTGAGCTTCCTAGTTGAACAAAATTATACACAAATCCATGTTCAGTACAATGAATATTTTTGGATCTGTGGATGATATATATTTCATGGTGAATTTTGATTGGCATATATTGCTATTTTTAATGTCTCTGGGTGTGTATGTGTGTGTGTCTGTGTGTGTATATATATATATATATATATATATATATATATATATACACTCTCTCCTTCTATTTTTCAAAATATGAAATATATGTGTCTTATATACACTCCCTAATTTTATTCATGTTCATGAATGTGGATTTATAATCAACTTTTCACAAGACTATTCTCAAAAAATTTCATCCACCTGAAATACATATTTGCTTCCTAGTACTGAAAACTAACTTCAGTGAATGGTGCATACAAATCCTAATATTTCTATAGTAACTGACACAGTTTATCATCAATGCAAATAGATGCCTATGGGACATGATGTGTTTATCGATGTTCATTTTTATTCAACACTGGGACATTACAATTTCTTCAGTTTATGCACATCATAGGATATATATTTCCTCCACAGGTTAGCAAATTTATAGGCATTTGTTTCACTTTCAATCACTTCCTGCTTTAGAACACATGGATTCCTCCATGTTTCTTGACTGATCTTTTCATGAGATTTCTTTCCAAACACATTATTTTCGAATTCCTTTATCACTTTTGAAGCAAAACGGACACACACTGCATGATAAATCATAACTATAATATGACTATTAGATGTATAACTGGTTGGAATGAATGATTTTATATTAATATAAGATTTCTTATATATTTTCAGATATCAATTCAATACATTTTGTAAAGTGGAACCAGTTATATTATCTATTCACAGTATGGTCTATTCATGCATTATCTCTATATTCATAGACACAGGTTACACCTCTTTGTTCCCCCAATACTAATTTATACATCTTCAAAATATTGCTCCCAGAAATGGTGGAAGAAATACTCATGTCACCTGATCTACATATGCATGTTATCACAGTAGTATTCTGGACACAAAATGCAAAAGTCACACGTATGACTGTAACAAAGCCTAAACGGAAACTGAACATGGATTACTAAAAACATCCATGTCCAGGTTGCCTAATGCTCTCAAATGATCATCCTGTTGGTGACTACATATTTGTTTCTTCCTAAGATTATATATTCAACCTCAATACCACTGAAAATGTCTAATTTTTTCACTCACTTTGTACTTTGCCTGATTTCCTAATGTCTCTATTGATATCTACTTTCCTACATATTTTCTCCAGTTCAACATTGTGACTGACCCTTCACATGTGCTGACATTGACATTCACTCTCTAACCGAAACCCTATTGCTTATGAACTTTGGTCCAAATCCTATACTCACTCTTCTTCCGAAACATACTGACTATGTTCCTGATCCTATCGACTATCCCTTTTTGAGTAGATGTTCTCTACTACATTCAATCATCCAAGGTACAAGATCCTATGCCATTGTATAAAGATTTTTCTGAAACATGTATCTAGAACGTAATTCAAAGCTACGTATCGCAATCAGTTGCCCAATGCATTTCTGAGCTTCAAATCTTACCTAGATTTCTGTTTTCATACTTATATTTCATCTCTATATTCCTATAAATATTGCAGGTTCCCAATACCATTATTCATCCCGCATAATGATTCCTTGCCCAAATCGAACCTGTTATTAACCCTAACCATACACTGTTGCTTCAATCTAAAATTACAAAAGAGCAGGGACAGAGTTCGCCTTACAATACAGGAATGTAGGGTATCTTCCAACTGCTGAGAACCTCAAAGTTCGATGCAGAAATGATCCCTGGAGAAGATGTAGGCAGCTATGAAGGATCTGAGAGAGCAAAATCCATCTTCATGGAAAACAACCTGAACAGGACGAAGGGATGTGTATGCATCAGCCTTTCTCTTCTTAATGTAGAGAAGATGGACCTAAGCAGGCCTGCGTGGAGAGCTGTTCCCAGGTGCCTATTTTGATATACCATTGTAACAAGTCAAATTGTCACACAAAGTAGGAGCAGCCTCCATCTCATGGAACCCTTGGAAGCAACGGTTAGGACAAAGTTGTTGCCAAGGCAGTGACCTCATTCAGTTCCTGAAGGAAGTGTCCTAGCTAACTTCCTTGGTGATGGAACTCTCTGAAATTGTGATGCAAGAAGCCAGGCACCAAGAGCCAGTCCCAGTCCCAGTCCCAGTGGGCTCACTTGTTTGTATTTACCAAGTACAGATTCAGACCTTCTTGGTACCTACTGATTTGAGGATGGCCAAATGCCAATTGAGCTCTGAAGAGAGGCCTTTCCTGAGATAGCAGGTAGTGGCTAACTGCAGGCTCCTCAAAGCATCACAGAGTTGGCCAAGGAGACAAAATCTGAGAGAGGAAAGGCCATTTCGAGAGGAACACAGTATGGCCCACCAGTCAGAGGACACTCCAGATAGTCACAGATCCACTTTTGGGAATGAGGTGACTTTATGTGTGTGGGTGTGAGTTTGTGGTTTTGTCTCATATTCTGCGAATAGGTAATAAAGGTGGTTCGTTTGCTTTGGAGTCTACTGTTGATAGTAACTCTTTTGACAAGGCGAGTGTTTCTATGTCTGTGTATCCACTGTGTCCGTGGTTTTAGACATTAGAAAAGAGAATGCATCAATGGAGGTGTCCTGTCTAGTAGAAAGCTTCCCAGCATTCATCGTTCATAAGTGATGAATAGACTGTGGCTTGTCTTATGGATAGGAAATAACTACTAACTTCCTAAGTTCCGGTTTTCTTCCTGAATTCTGGCCACTCTCCAGAATGAGCTCATGATTTATTGTCCAAGATATGTATAACCTCCATGCTCTGTGACATGGCCATGTTCTTGATAGCTGAAGGGAATGGGAACATCTCAGATATTAGTGTGACCAGTAAAGTCTCATTGGAGAAACCCTGCTTTGGGCCATTTGCTTACCTATGGTTCTGTTGCCTTGAATGTCAGGAAGGTCTTTGTTTCAGGCCACCCCTTTTTGAAGCCTGAAGAAACAGTTTTCAAATGGAAATGAATGGGCATCACCTGTGGCTCATTGCTTAATTTCTTTGGAAAGGGATGTGTCTTAATCAGACACTAGGCCTTGGTTGAGGCTGTGGCTAAGATTCTCAGCTCCTGATAAATCTAAAGAAGATCCCATGTGTGCATCCAAAACCAAAATGGCAAAAGGATCAGTCATTGTGGATGAAGTCTCTTGCCTTTCTCTGTTAGGTTCCTGACGTCCATCAAGTGAGAATAGGATTCCTATAGGTCAAATGAGTTATTCAAAGTCCTGCATAAGTGCTTGGTTTCTCTCATGATGCCAAATCACATAAGCAATCTATACCTGACAGTCAGTAGGCCTCAAATTGGAGAAGCAGAGCAGTATTAACGGCACGCCTATTTGATCACTCTTGGTTCACAGAAAGGGTTTCCAGACCACCCTAAATTTAGACAAATGAGGGGCAATGGTGGATATTTTGGACACTGTCTTGGGCTGCATCCCTCATGGAAACCTCCAGCCAGAGTTTATGATGAGTGCCTATATGGATGAAGATGAGGGCCATGTGGGAATGTTTTGGTTTTAATTGTGGTCATTTGTGTGGCGTTTGGAAGAGATGACAGGGTCCACATGGGCTTGAACTCTGCTGTGATTCTCCTTGGAGACTGAGTTCTGGAACTGACCTCAGAGAAGTATTGCCATTAATTGTGTTGGCATTGTAGGAGGCCACACATGAGAGTTGCCCTTGAAACCTGAGATCTAGGCCCAGGATGGCTTTCCACAGAGAGCTGAAAATCTCAGCAAGGATATCACATGATTTTATTCTGAAAAACTTGGCAGCCATAGTTAGAGTCAAAAGACACATGGACCTCACGTTGTAGACCTCAATGGGCCTGGCTTCATGTGACCTTTTGGTCAGTGTTTGGGAAGCCTTGCCTGTTAGAGTTCCTCAGAGCTTTCATTGAAATGAGCTTCCTCCCCATGTAATGGTTCCTGGATGAATGGAAACCCCAAAGTGCCTCCAACTTCATTCTTGAAAAATGGAAAGAAAAACACCATGAAATTTTTGAAATTCCCAAAGACCAGATGGCACTGGAGAACCATTGGATGTCCTGTTGCTGATCATGAGTGTAACAGACAGTGCCTTGATTGACTGGGTTTCATGAAAATGGTGTAGAACAGAGATGCCAGTAAGTTGGAGCCTGCTGAGTAGTGGGCCTAGAGCAGTGGTAGGCAGGTGTGTGATAATACATCTGTGATGTGGCCATGTGGATCTGCCATTGGCGTCCAAATGGCTTGTGACTGACTTGATGCAGCCAGGAGACCATTATATGAAAAGGCATCTTGTTATATGCAGAGTTTTCAGGGCAATGTTCAGAATTAGGTTGCTATGGTCAAGGCGGCAAGCAATGTGGAATAGAAGCCCAGTTGGTGCATTCTCCTGCAGAGCCTGACCCACCACACGTTACAAGACTCCCTCATGCACTGTGTCCCAGTTGAACTCCTTGTATGTCATGAATCAAATACCAAACTCCCAGTGCAGCAGCAAAAAAACACCACGAAAAGTGGAGGATGACCAAATGGCTTCAAAGTCCACACGGGGTGTCACTTTGCCCGAAGAGGCCACAGTTTACCTACAAAGAGACTTCAGCACTGCTGCCTCATGTTCATCGGAAAATAAGAAACCATGTCCTCCAGGTCACATAGATACTGACCCAGGTTTGATGGTCTCACTTCAAAGGAAGCTAAAGCTCCTGACAACAACATATATTTCAAATGCCCAAACTCAGAGGCAGTTTCTCAAGAAGTCTTTAGGCCAGCATAGCTCCATGATTGTGGAGTGTTTACACTGTCCCTTACTTTTGGAAACTCCTCTACCACCTCCAAGGTTGTGAACTCCTGAGCATTTTCCATTCCACATATGTATTCACAGATTTTCTAACTCTTCTTTTCTAATTGTGTTTTACCTGGGGCGAAGATAATTTCAAGGCATTTTTCTGGATGAGAGTGGGAATATTTTTTGTGGCACATATTTGCATACACATTGGATTTATTTTCCTATTTTCCATTTGAAATACTGAATCCGTGACACTAACCCATACCCTACTTGTCTCTGACTACTAATCCTAATAAGATGGAGAAAAATAACCCAAACAGAATATAAATACAAGCAGTTCAGAGGAGGCATGGTGTATAGTTGGACATGGCTTTTGCATGACAAAATGTAGGTGCTATAAATCTAGTCGATTTAAATTGAAATAGTTCTCCATGTATTTTTAAATTTAACAAATATGTGAATTCCTCTCTCCCATTTTATGTAACCTATTGAGCATATCTATTTTTATATGCACATATAGAATACTACCTGGTATCACACATACGTTCTTGTGAGGTGTCTGACTTGACAGATACAAATGATGAGAAGTGATCACTCCACCTAAACGCTATGGGATTTGAAAATTCATCCTATGTGTGAGCCTCCTAGTTGAACAATATTATACATAAATCCATGTTCAGTAAATTGAATATTTTTCTATCTGTGTAAGATATATATATCACGGTGAATTTCGATTGGCATATATATTGCTACTTTTTAATGTCTCTCTCTCTCTCTGTGTGTATATATACACACTCCAGATTTTTTTAAAATATAAAATATATATGCCTTATTATACACTCCCTAAATTTTTTCATATTCATGTATGTGGATTTATAGTCAACATTTCAAAAGGTTATTCTCTGAAATATTCATCCACCTGAAATACATATTTGCTTCCTAGTAATGAAAACTAACTTCAGTGAATGGTGCATACATATCCTAATATTTCTACAATAATTGACCCAGTTTCTCATTAATACAAGTAGATTCATATGGGACATGATGTGTATTTTCATGTTCATTCTTATTCGCCACTGGTACATTACTATTTCTTCAGGTAATGCACATAATAGAGTATATATTTCATCCACAAGTTAGCAAAATTATGGGTATGTGTTTCACTTTCAATAATTTTCTGTTTCAGAACACATGTATTCCTCCATGTTTCTTGACTGGTCTTTTCATGAGACTTCTTACCAAACCCATTATTTTCGATTTCCATAATCCCTTTTGAAGCAAAACTCACACACCGTTCATGATAAACCATAACCCTAATATTACCATTAGATGTATAACTGGATGGAATGAATGATTGTATATCAATATAAGATTTCTTATATATTTTCAGATATCAAATCAATCCATTATTTAAAGTGGAACCAGTTATATTATTTATTCACAGTATAGTCTATTCATGCATTGTCTCTATATTCATAGACACAGGGTACACCTCATTGTAAACTCAATACTAATTTATACGTATTCAAATTA
Source organism: Callospermophilus lateralis (assembly GCF_048772815.1). NCBI lineage: Eukaryota > Metazoa > Chordata > Mammalia > Rodentia > Sciuridae > Callospermophilus > Callospermophilus lateralis. Next base: position 208,428 of record NW_027513059.1, read on the forward strand.
TGGCTCCCAGAAATGGTGGAAGAAATATTCATGTCACCTGATCTACATATACAATTTAACCCAGTAATATTCTGGACACAAAAAGAAAAGGTCACACTTATGTTTCTACCAAAGCCTAAATGTAAAGTTAACATGGATTACTAAAAACATCCATGTCCAGGTTGCCTAATGCTCTCAAAAGTCAATCCTATTTGTGACAATATATTCGTTTCTTCCTAAGATAATATATCCAAAATCAACCCTGTTGAAAATGCCTAATTCTATCACACACTTTATACTTTGCCTGATTTCGTAATGTCTCTATTGATATCTTCTTTCCTACATATTTTCCCCAGTTCATCATTGTGATGGTTCATATGTGCTCACATTTACATTCACTCTCTAACCAAAACCCTATTGCTAAAAAACTTTTGTTCCAAATCCTATACTCACTCTCCTTCCTAAACATACCGACTATCTTCCTAATCCTACCGACTATCCCTTTTTGACTGGATGTTCTCTTCTACATTCAATCATCCAAGTAATGTTCAGGTGAGCGTCGGAGGAAGAGACCACCAAGAGACTGTCTCATGGAACAGCAAAGGGTTTATTGGGGGTCCAGCATGCTGGGGCTCAGAGCTCCCTTGAATCGAGCAGAGAGCCCTGAGGACATCTTAAGCCGAGCTTATGTGTTTTCCTTGTAGAGGGCAGGGAGGGAAGTTTATTGATGGGTCAGGGCGAGTGGGCAGTTTGCATGCAACCGGGAGAGGGAGTACATTATATATTTTGGAAGTTGGAGACAGCACATTCTGGGAACAAGATTAGCAAACAGTTCTCAAGATTTCAACAGTGTTTTGTTAAGCATACAGAAAAAGAGGAAGTGACAAGTTCCATTTTATTAACCTTTCATTCCCCACGTCTTCTTCTGGCTACTTTTAATCATAAAAGTGATCATTGGACTGGTGTCACATTCTATGTCTGCTAGTGGGGTATTACCATAAGTTTAACTTGTCTAATTTGAGGTTGGAGAAATGAAAATACATGGTTGAGCAAACAGGGTTTTATAGTTAGCAAGAATGTGAGTATTATTATTGGACTGGCCAAGGTTGATAAACGTATAGTTAACCAGGGGGACTGTGTGAACCAAGACTCAAACCACCCTTTTTGGGCCTCTCTCTTTCGTTGACACTCTTCAAGGCATCCTTTTATTTTACTCATAAATTTTTTACAACTCCAGTATTGTTGCCATAAAAATAACATTCTTCCCTCAATGCAGCACAAAGGCACCATTCTCTCATGAAGAGGAGGTCCAACCCTAGATTGTTGTATGAAACAACATCAGAGAGAGAGGTTAAAGATTCCCACAAAGCTGTGATGGAGGTTTCTAATATCTTTAAGTTTTGGTCTATTGCTGCTTCTAATTGGGTATTTTGCTTTGTACCATGGACCAAGGCAGTGGTTCCTGTGACCTCCCCTGCAGCAACTCGTATTCCTAATAGGATGGCTGAAGTGAGGGATATATGTTCCCTGTGGAACCGGGTTGTATGCCCCCCTGTTTGATCTTCAAATGAACCTGCATCATGATAGAGCACTCTGGGTAACCTCTGCTCCATTACACATTTAATCACCACTGTTGACCATTTAATGAAAACATAAAAATGTTTAAGTATATAGAATTATACTCTTGTAGGAACAGTCAAGACAAGGCACCTAAGATAGCACCAAAGCTAGGGAAACAGTCCTATTTGGTTGCAAACGGATTCAGAGGGCATTGCTTCTGTTGTAATCAATTAATCCCATGAACCCCAAGTTTAGGAAGTTTCAGAATTTTGTACCCAACATGTAAGGGAATGTGCTCAGAAGTTCACAGTCAGCAGAAATTCACAAAAAGCAGTTTTTTTATGTTTTTTTCCTCTGTTCTGAGCAAATTAACTTTTCAAGGACACCTGGGAGGGGGAGAGATATTTCATCCCTTTCTTTTTTCCGCTTGCCAGCTGTTACCATGGAGCCAGTTGGTAACTTCTTTATCATAGAAATGTAGCCATCTCTTTGAAGCCCCAGCTCAAAGTCAGAGGCCTTGTTCACATATTTTGTGAAAAACTAGTAAGGGGGTGTCTAGCTTACAAGTACTGATTGTTTTAGCCAGTGGCCAAGTAGAACAGGGCCACATGAAAACAGGAAGTTTGTCTACACTGAACTCTTTTATAGGGACTCTTTTGCTGAACGTCCTAAAGTCAGCCATGGTGAAGACATCTGGAGAAGATCAGTTAAGACTTTTCTGTGGGTGTGGAACAGAGGGGAAAGAGAGGGAAGGCGGGACTTAGAGCAGTTCCGAGGATCTGAGAATGAGTACGGAGAGATGTAAAAGAATAATGGGAAAGGGGTTTGGGATTTTCTAGCAACAAAAACTTGAGCAGTAGAACATGTAGAAAAGAGGGGAAGATGGGAGTGTGTATCCAAAAAGCCTGTGAGGGACTTTAAATTCTTAGTAACCTGTTTTCAGTGATGACAAAGCAACTTTAAAGACCATTTTTATTACATCTTGGATAGGGGTCTTCTCAGCTATTTTGAGCTTTAGGTTAGCTGGTAAAAGGACCTGGTGAAACCCCGTATGGGTGCTGACAGGAGAAGAGAGGAGTGAGTGGGTAGAGTGGTAACTAAGTACCTGCTACCTCAGCAAGGGGGCAATGGTCTGAGAACCGGCGGATGTTTGGGTTGTTGATCTAGTAACGGGATGGGAGAAATCAGGTTGTTGAGGTGGGAGTGACAGCAGAGAGACTAGAGCAGAAGGCTGAGGGTGAGGATCTATTGGAGAAGCATAGTTCAGGATGTGAGCGAAGGACGGAAAAGGCCTCCACATAGGGGAATCTCTTTTCACGCCTTTGAGCCCTTCCCAAAGTTAAAAAGGTTCCACAGAATTTGAGGATCTAGAGACCCCTCTGGGTGCCATCGATTTAGGTTATCTTATTGGTAATATGGCCAATGCTGTGTACTGAATTTGATTAGGAGTTTGGGTTCCATCGTGCAGCCCCTGTATGCTCACATCCCCTTGATTACAGAAGAAGTCGGCTTTTCCCACACACAGCCATGGCTGTTTGTGGCTTTGATAGTTCACCGGGCAAACATAGTAATCTAGGCTAGCCGACCTGCATCTGGCTCACGTGTCCCTACATCCATAATGTTTGTTTCCATTACATATGATACGGAAGGGATTTAATGGAATTTTAGTGGGATCCTCTTCTTCAGGGATATCTGAATAGGAAAGACATATAGCCAGCTGACAAATGTCTGGGTGGAGAGATGGCCACCAGGTCCCTAAGGGGGCTGTATGCAAGATTGATTAAACTTCTTGTCCAGTAGGATTTGTGATCAGCCATCGCTGCTGAAAGGGGTGATGAGGGTTAGAAATACTGGTGGTCAAGGGGAGAGTCTATAGCCTTATCCACAAGGCGAATGTGCAATTTGAAAGGGTTACCAGTCTTTTCCAGTTTCCAGCCAATTCCAGTTTCCAGTCAATGTCTGGACAGGGCGCAGGCTTGAGATGAGAGGCATGCATCCAGGAAGTGATTCCATCTACCTTTACCACTGTAGGTGTTATAAGTAGCACCTGGAATGGTCCTTTCCAGCGGGGTTCCAGCGATGTCACCTGATGTCGTCTTACGAAGACAAAGTCTCTTACTTGATATCGATGTGGAGTCCCCTCGTCCCCAGTTTGGTAGGCAGTGGCCAGCTGTTTACACAGGTGTCACTGAATTCTTTCAAGAGCTTTAAGTCTGTCAAGCAAGCTGGTGTGGAAGGGATTGTAAGGTCTTAGAGTTGGTGTTAGGTCCCTTACTGGAGGAGGGGCACCATAGAGAATTTCATAGGGGGTGAGGTTACACTAGAATCAGAGTGAGTATTTTCTTCATTTAACAGTGCATAAGGCAGGAGCATAGTACAATCTTTTATTCCGGTCTCTAAGCTTAATTTTTTTAAGGTCTGTTTAATGGTTTGGTTCATTCTTTCTACCTGTCCTAAACTCTGGGGTCTATAAGCACAATGTAACTTCCAATTAATCCCCAGGGTCCTGACTAACCCCTGACTTACCTGGGCCATGAACGCCGGTCCATTATCAGACCCTATTAACTTAGGCAGGCTGTATCTTGGAAAAATATCTTCTAGGATATTCTTGACCAAAATTTGCGCTATTTCTTTTCTTTTTTTTTTCTTTTTTTTGTGGGGAAGGCTTAAATGCATCCTGAAAATGTATCTACAAAGAATAGGAGATATTTAAGTCCATACCTTGCTGGCTTTATTTCAGTAATGTCCACTTCCCAGTATTGTCCTGGTTTGGTTCCTCGTATGTGCTTTCATACAGGAAGCTTGGAAGGGTAAGCATTTACCAATTGATGAACCCAACAGGCTTTTGTTACCCATTCAGTTATTTTCTTCACTGTGAGTCTGTTAGTGGAAAACTCTGTTCTTGATCCTTCAGGAATGCCTGCAGTTTCTTTGAACCAAGGTGAGTGAGTTGATGTACATTTTCTACTGACATAGTTAGAGCCGTGGCTCTTGGAGTTTTTACTGAAAGATTTAGAAATTCCACTTAAGGGCCTTCAGGGTTAAAATTTATTTTGGCCCAGAGCTTGGTGAGCAGATCTCCGCCGATCAATGGGGCCAGGCATTCTGGGACTACTAGGAAGGAGTGATGGATTTTTCCTTTTCCCAGGTCCATGGTCCTCTTAGTTGTCCAAGCCCGATATTTACTGCCATTAGCCCCTTGAAATAGAGATTTTTTATTTGATAGAGGGCCCAATGTGGCCTTATTGGCTCAGTATATTGCCCCTGTATCCACTTCAAAGTTTACTGGGGTCCCCTCCACTTCAAAAGTTACTCTGAGCTCGGGGAGGGGATCTGAGCCCCGACTTTCTTAGTCATCCTCCAGAGTCAGAATGGCTGGCTGGCATGGCTGTCGCTTTCTATGTCAATTTTGGCTGAGTGTCCTTTTTGTTTGAGTAGGCACATTGATCTGAGGCCAAGGGTGGTCTCTGTCGTGGGCCAATGTATACCTTCTTGTCTCCCTGTTTCTTAATTTTTGGCCTATTTGTTGTTGTGACCTGGACCTTAGTCAACGCCTTACTCTGCCTTTTGTTTCTTTTATCCTCCATTTGCTCCCTTCTCTTCCTCAGTTTCTCTCTTATAGTATACCTTCTCAGCTTCTCTGACTAAATCACTCAAAGTCATATCTTGTAATCAATCTAAGCTTTGTAACTTTGTTTTAATATCCAGGGCAGTTTGCCCAATAAGGCCATCGTGACAGATGCCTTTTGAGTCTCTGCCTGACGATAAAAAGGATTATAGCTCCTATATGCCTCCATAATTCTCTCTAGAAACATAGAGGGAGATTCATCAGGCCCCTGATAATCTCTCTTACCTTGGCCAAATGAGTTGGTCACTAGCGGCTGCTCGGAGACCCACTATTAGAGCCCGGCGATAAGTGGACAGATGCTCCCTACCTTCAAAGGTGTTGGGGTCCCAGTTGGGTCGGTTCAAGGGAAAGCCGGCTTTGATTATGTTGGTAAGTTGTGTCGGATGCAAACCTGGTCCAAGGATTTTTTTTTAGCTTCCTGGAGAATTCCCTTTTTTTCCTCTGTCATGAAGAAAGTCCCTAGCAGTTGTTGGCTGTCATCCGAAGTAGGCTGGTGTGAAAACATCAATGACTCAACCACACCTGAGAGCCGGGTGGGGTCCTCGGTAAAAGGGGGATTGCTATTTTTTAAGTTACATAGGTCTGAAGAGAAGAACGGCCAATACTGGTAGGCTTGAATTTTCCCCCAATGGCCATTGTCAATCATTGGTCTATAGGGTCGAAGGGGAGGCATCCCAAGAGTTCCAGGGTTTTCAATCATTCACCGCCAGCGAGTTCCTTTAGCAGGGCCAGCTTCCTCCATGGGAGGAGGTGCTGTGTGTGCTGCAGGGGAATTACCTGGAGGGCGCTGGGCCGGCTTAGCTTCCTTCAATGGAGGAGAGGCTCAGTCAGCAGCAAGGGTATCACTTAGAGGGTGTTGGGGGTTAGAGGATGAGGGCAGGGGATAAGGAGGGGGAGGAGAGTCCAGTAGACTCAAATCTGGTGACACAGGGAAAACAGAGTGTGGAGGAGGAGGAGGAGCAGAGTGTTTGTGAGTTCCTGGGGGAAGGAGTCATTGCGGGGGCAGGGGCAAGGAAAGGCTTGACCCATTGAGGAGGAAATTTGCAGAGGTCCTGCTGAATTAAAATATATGGCTGTTGATCCAGATGACTATCTGGCCACGGCTGAAAGACAATATCTCTGAATTATAAATTAGTGGGAAGTAGAAAGATCCTTCTAGGGGCCATCCGACTCCAAAGGTGGGCCATTCTGAGGTACAGAGAGTCTACCACATCCGGGGCTTTACTGAAATAAAGAGATTCTGAGCCCTTAAACGGACTTTGGTATAGTGATCAAGGGTCAGGGACAGAGGCATTGAAGTGCTCTGTTCCATAATGAGAGATACACAAACAGTGAAAGCAAGACACATGACACAGGCAAGACAAGACAATAAAGACAGGCAATGGACGTTCAACACTGAGACCATGACTGAGTAGCCGGCAAAATCCGATGGACTGGCAATACTGAATCCGAAACAAAATATCACTGAGTCAAGGAGACTATTGTTCCTCAATTTCCCGAGTCCTCTCAGGCGTCCTCCAGGGACGTGGCCTGTGGTTCTGTAACACGACTGTCAGCCACCATCAGAGAGAGGTCACACTCTTCATTGACAGCCATTTTGCCAAACCCTAACATGAAACCTGAAACCAGAAAGAGGCGCCTTACTTATCTGAGGGGGGTCCATTGGGGTCTCTCGTCCACCGCTGCTTGATCTCTGTGGAACCTCCATATGTAAAAGTCGGGCTAGTGTCAGAGGAAGGGACAACCAAGAGACTTTAACATGCAACAGCAAAGGATTTACTGGGGGTCCAGCATGCTGGGGCTCAGAGTTCACTTGAATAGAGCAGAGAGTCCTGAGAACAGCTTCAGCAGAGCTTATATACTTTTCTTGGAGAGGGCAGGGAGGGAAGTTTATTGATGGGTAAGGGTCAGTGGGCAGTTAGCGCTTAACCGGGTGAGGGAGTACAATCTGCAGTTTGGCAGATGGGGACAGCACATTCTGGGAACAAGATTAGCAAACAATTCTCAAGATTTCAACAGTGTTTTATTAAGCATACAGAAACACAGGAAGTGACAAGTACCTATTTTATTAAACTTTCACTACCAACTATCCCTTTTTGACTGGATGTTCGCTTCTACATTCAATCATCCAAGGTACAAGGTCCTATGTCATTGTATATGGATTTATCTGAGACAACTTTGCAGAAAGTAATTAAAAGCTAAGTAGTCCCAATCAAGGGACCATTGCCCTTCTGGGCTTCAAATCTTACTTAGATTTCTGTTTTCATACATATATTTTACCTATGTATTCTACATATATTCAAATATATATATATATATATATATATATATATATATATATATATATATCATAGTATATATATTTCATCCAGAGTTTCACAAATTTATAAGAATTTTTTTTCATGTTTAATCAATTCCTTCTTCAGAACACATTTATTCCTCCAGGTCTCTTGACTGGTCTTTTCATGAGACTTCTTGCCAAACACATTATTTTTGACTTCCACAATCACTTTTGAAGCAAAACTCACACACTCTTCATGATAAACCATAACACTCATATTACCATTAGAATGTAACAGGATGGAATGAATGATTGTATAGCAATATAAGATTTTCTGTATATTTTCAGATATCAATTCAAAAAATTATTTAAAGTTGGAACCATTTATATTATTTATTCTCAGGATAGTCTATTCATGCATTATCTCTATATCCAAAGACTCCAGGTACACCTAATTTTACACCCAACACTTATTTATACGTCTTCAAAATATTGCTCACAGAATTGGTGGAAGAAATACTCATGTCACCTGATGTCCATATACATTTTATCACAGTAATATTCTCGACAAAAAAGCAAAGGTCACACTTTGATTGTACGAAAGCCTAAATGGAAAGTGAGCATGGATTACTAAAAACATCTATGTGCAGGTTGCCTAATGCTCTCAAATGTCAATCCTATTGTTGAGTACATATTTGTTTCTTCCTTAGATTATATATTCAACAACAACCCTGTTAAAAATGCCTAATCCTATCACTGACTTTATACTTTGCCTGATTTCATAATGTCTGTATTCATATCTGCTTTCCTATATATTTTCCCAAGTTCATCATTGTGACTGACTCTTCACATATACTAACTTTTACATTCACTCTCTATCTGAAACCCAATTGCTGAAGAACTTTTGCTGCCAATCCTATACTCACCCTTCTTCCTAAACCTACCAACTATCTTTCTAATAATACCGACTATCCCTGTTTGACTGGATGTTCTCTTCAACATTCAATCATCCAAGGTACAAGGTCCTATGCCATGGTATATCGATTTATCTGACACATCTGTGCAGAACAAAATTCAAAGCTAAGTATCCCAATCAAGAGCCTAATGCTCTTCTGGGCTTCATATCTTACCTAGATTTCTGTTTTCATACTTATATTTCACTTGTATATTCTTGTAAATATCACAGGTACCCAATACCATTATTCATCAATCAGAATGATTCCTAAGCCAAATCGAACCTGTTATTAAGCCTTACCATACACTTTTCCCTCAATCTAACTATACAGAAGAGCAGGGACAGAGTTTGTCTTACAATACAGAAATAGAGGGGATCTTCCACCGGCAGAGAACCTCAAGGTCCATGCAGAAATGATCCCTGGAGAAGATGTATGCAGCTATTTAGGACCTGAGAGAGCAAAAGTCATCTTCCATGGCAAACAACCTGCTCAGAATGAAGGGATTTGTGTGAATCAGCCACTTTCTTCTTTATGTAGAGAAGACGGACCAAACGAGGCTTGTATGGTGAGCTGTTCCCAGGTGCCTATGGTTGATATACCATTTTAACTTGTGAAACTGTCACAGGAAGTAGAGGCAGCCTCCATCACATGAGACCCTTCGAAGCTACTGTTAAAACAAAGTGGTTGCCAAGGTAGTGTCATAATTCAGTTCCTGAAGGAAGTGAACTAACTAATTTATTGGTGATGGAGCTCTCTGAACTTGGGATCCAAGAAGCCTGGCATCCAGAGACAGTCCCAGTCACAGTCCCAGTGGGCTAACTTATTTGGATTTACCAAGAACAGAGTAAGTCTTTTTTGGTACCTACTGATATGATGATGGCCAAATGCCAGGAAAGCTCTGAAGAGGGGTCTTTCATGAAAAAGCAGGTAGTGGCTCACCCCTGGCTCCTGACAACTTCACAGTGTTGGCCAAGGAGACCAGATCTGAGACAAGACAGGCCATTTTGGGGGAACAAATAATGGCAAACCAGTCAGAGGACACTCCGGATATTCACAGACCTTCTTGGGTTAAGAAGTTGCCTTTGTGGGTGTGGGTGTGTGTTTGTGGCTTTGTCACATGTTCTGAGAATTGATAGGAAAAGCAGTTTGTTTGGTTTGAAGTGGACTATTTCTAGTAAGTCATTTGACAAGGCGAGTGTTTCTAGGTCTGTGTATCCCACTGTGTCCGTGGTTGTCGACATTAGAAAAGAGAATGTATCAATGGATGTGTCCTGTCTAGTAGAAAGCTTCCCAGCATTCATTCTGCCCAATTTGTGAATGGACTGCGGTTTGACTTTTCGATTGGCAACACCTCCTATCTCCTTAAGTTTCTGTTTTCTTCCTGAATTGTGGGCACTGTCCAGAATGGGCAAATGGTTTTGTGTTCAAGATATGTACCACCACCAAACTCTGTGACATGGCCATGTACTGGATAGCTGAAGGAAATGGCGAGCATCTCAGAAAACTCAGATACCAGCGTGACCAGAAGAGTCTCAGTGGGAAACCCTGCTTTGGGCCTTTTGCTTACCTATTGTTCTGTTGCCCTGAATGTCAGGAAGGTCTTTGCCTCAGGCCACCCCTTGGTGAAGGCTGAAGCAAACAGTTTTCAAATTGTAATGAATGGGCATCACCTGTGGCTCTTTGCTTAATTGCTTTGAAATGGGATGGGTCTGAATAAGCCTCTTTGCCCTCTGTGATGCTGTGGTTAGATTTTCAGCACCTGAGGGATCTAAAGAAAAATCTCTTCTGTATCCAAAACCAAAATAGCCAAAAGAACAGTCATTGTGGATGAAGTCTCTCGCCTTCCTCTAAGGATCCTGACCTTTATCAATTGTGAATCGGGATCTTTCGGTCAAATGAGTTCTTCAAAGCCCTGCAGAGGCTAGCCCAGAGATGCGTGGGTTTTCTCATAACTCCAATTCACATAAAGAATCTAAACCCCAGAGCCAGTAGGCCTCAAATTGGGGAATTGGAACAGTATTAACAGCAGTCCTATTTGATCACTCATGGTTAACAGGAAGGGTGTCCAGGACACCCTGACTTTAGGCAAATGAGGGGCAAGGAAGTTTATTTTGGACACTGTCTTGCACAGCGCCCCTCATGAAAACCCCCAGCCAATGGATATTATGTGTGTCTATTGGAAGAAGATAAGGGCCATGTGGGAGTGTTTTGGTTTTAATTGTGGTCATTTGTTTGGCGTTTGGAAGAGATGACTGGGTCCACCTAGGATTGAACTCAGGTGTGATTCCCCTTAGAGACTGTGTTCTGTAACTGACCTCAGAGAAGTATTGCCATGTATTGTGTTTGGATTTTAGGAGTCCACCCATGAGAGTCGTCCTTGGAAACTGAGATCTACGCCCAGGGGGGCTTTCCACAGAGCACTGGGAATCTCATCCAAGATATGCCATGATTTTATTCTGAAAGATTGGCAGCCGTAGTTGAGAGTAAAAACACACATGGACCTCACATTGTAGACCACAATGTGACCTTTTGCCTACTCTTTGGGAAGCCTTGTCTCTGAGAGTTCTCCAGAGCTTTCATTGAAATGAGCTTCCTCATCATTTAATGGTTCCTGAATGAATTGAAACCCACAGTGCCTTCAACTTCATTTATGAAATTTCAAAAACTTCATTTTTGAAATTTCCATGACCAGGTGGCACTGGAGAACCTTAGGATGTCCTGTTGCTGATCATGAGGGTACCAGACAGTGCCTTGATTGACTGTGTTTCATGAAAATGGTGTAGAACTGAGATGTCAGTAAGTTGGAGCTTTCTGAGTAGTAGGCCTAGAGCAGTGGTGTGCAGGTGTGTGATAAAACATCTGTGGTGGGGTCATGTGGATCTTACACTGGCTCCAAATGGCTTGTGAATGACATGGTGCAGCCAGCACACCCTTGTATATAAAGGCATATTGTTACATAGAGAGTTTTCAGGGCAATGTTCACAATCTGGTTGCTATGATCAAGGGGGCAAGCAATGTTGGATAGAAGCCTGGTTGTTGCATTCTCCTGCAGACCCTGACCCCCCACATATTACAGGACACCCTCCAGGACTGTGTCTCAGTTGAACTCCTTATATGCCTTGAAGCAAATACAAAACACCCAGTGCAGGAGCAAGAAATAACACGAACACTGGAGGATGACCAAATGGCTTTCAAGTCCACATGGGGAGACACTTAGCCCTAAGTGGTCACAGTTTAGCTACAAAGAGAAAATTCAACACTGCTGCCTCATGTTCATTGAAAAATAGGAAACCATGTCCTCCAGGTCACATAGATGCAGACTCAGCTTTGATGTTCTCACTAAAAAGGAAGCTAAAGCTCCTGACAACAATGTATATTTCAAGTGCCCAACCTCATTGTCAGTATCTCCAGAAGTCTTTAGGCCAGTAGAGTTCCATGTTTGTGGAGTTTTACCCTGTCCCTAAGTTTTGGAAGCTCCTCTAAAGCCTCAAAAGTTTTAAACTTCTGAGAATTTTCCATTCCATATATGTATTTACAGATTTTCTGACTCTTCTCCTCTAATTTTGTCTTTCTTTGGGCGAAGGTTATGTCAAGCCATTTTCTGAATTAGAGTGGGAAGTTATTTGTGTAACACATATTGCATACACATTGGATTCATTTTCCAATTTTCCATTTGAAATACTGAATCCCTGACACTAACTTATACCCTACTACACTCTGACTACTAATTCTAATATGATGCAGAAAAGTAACCAAATCAGAATTGAAATACAAGCAGTTCAGAAGAGGCATGGTGTATTCTTGAACTTGCCTTTTGCATGATAAAGGTTAGGTGTTATAAATCCAGTCTATTTTTAATTGAATTAGATATCCATGTGTTTTTAAAGTTAACAAATATGTGAATTCCTGTCTCCCTTTGTGTGTAGCCTATTCAGCACATGTATTTTTATATGCACATATCAAATCCCAGCTGGTATCACACCTAAATTCTTGTGAGGTGGCTGACTTGGCAGATACAAATTTTGAGAAGGGATCACTCCTCGTAAACGCTGTTGGAACTGAAATTCAAACTATGGGAGAGCCTCCTAGTAGAACAACATTATACATAAATCCCTGTAAAGTAAATTGAATATGTTTGGATCAGTGAATGATGTGTATTTCATGGTGAATTTCGATTGGCATATATGTTGCTACATTTTAATATCTGTGTGTGTGTGTGTGTGTATACACACACACTCTACAGATTTTTCAAAATATGAAATATATATGTCTTATTTGCACTCCCTAAATTCATTCATGTTCAAGTATGTGGATTTATAATCAACTTTTCACCAGATTATTGTCAGAAATATTCATCCACCTGAAATACATATTTGTTTCCTAGTACTGAAAACTACCTTCAGTGAATGGTGCATACAACTCCTGTTCATAGCTGCAGCCTAAGGGGCCCAGCAAACTTCCAGCTGCCTGCAAACTTTCAGCTGCCGGCTGATGATTGGCTCACAGTGGCCCCAGCAACATCTAGCTGATTGGCTCCTCTGTGGTGATGCTCATTGGAGATGCTCATTGAGCTGTTTCCCCACCCTTTCAGACTGCCAGCTGATATTTGGCTCACAGCGGCCCCAGCAACATCTAGCTGATTGGCTCCTCTGCGGTGATGCTCATTGGGCTGCTTCCCTGCCTTTTCAGATCACAGAGCTGCTCATTGGGGGACTTTTTTGACTCCACACGTGACCCAGCCAATCGGTCTCAAGAGCAGGAGGATTGTGGGAAGAGGAGAGAGGCTTGTGTGGGAGGGAAAGGCTTGTGGGAAGCCGGTGGTGACAGTTGGGGCTCTGAGGGTTTTTCCTGAGAGGCTCTTTTGCTTGGCGTGTGTGGTTCTAAAAATAAAGTTGCTTTCTTTTGAAAAGTGGCTCCTGATTTTGCCCAGCCAGACTGCAGCATTTGGTGGCTCGCATGGGGAGCGACTGAGGGTAACTGATAAGGTAAACTGCTTGCCCCTGAGGGCAGGACAAGAGGATGGGTAGCCATTTTAAGATTCCTCTTTTGTTTTGCTTCACATTTGCTTTAAATTGCCTGTCCCTGGAGACGAGTGAGACGGAAGAAAAACCGCTCACATCTGAGGAAAAACTATTTGTGTCTGAGGAACAGATAGAGAGAAAGGCTATAATGATATTTTGTTTTTCCATTTTTATTTCATTCTATCTCTGTTTTGTTTGGTGTTATCTTGTTGGGTTGTATTGTAGTAGAAATATGGCATCAGAAATTAGAAAAAAAAAACAAACTGAAAAAGTGTTAAGTAAATTGTTAGAGGAAGGAGGCATCCCAGTAAAATTAAGAGCAGTCAGGGCATACGTTGATACAATACAAAAATGTAGCCCATGGCTTTTTAAGGAGGAGTTCTTAAATATATCACAATGGAACCATCATGGTGAAGATTTAAAAAGAATAGAAAAGAAAAGCCCAGGGACTCTGCCAGTTGGCACATTGCCATTGTGGACTTTCGTATCTTGTTTGTTTAGTCAAAAGCCTTCAGTTCAGACAATGGTAGAGGAAGGAGAAGACATATTGATTCAAGTAAAAGAGAAGGTCTCTCAAGTTAGTCAGACAGAGGAAAAAATTCAAGTAAAAGAGAAGGTCTCTCGAACCAGTCAGGCAGAGGAAAAAAATCATGTAAAAGAGAAGGCCTCTCAAGCTAGTCAGACAGAGAAAGAAAGTGTAAAACAGTAAAAGCCATCAGGGGGAAATTTACAACAGGAGACTACTACTAACACCTTTCTATCACCAGAGGGTGTAAGTGTCCAACCAACAGAACCACCTCTACAGGAGACTGCTACTAATACTTTTCTATCACCAGAGGACGTAAGTGTCCAACTAACAAGGCCACCTCCATATGCTGGGAAGCCCCCAACCCCCACAGTTGATAGTTGGGATCCTGAGACAAGATCTCAAATATTAACATGCTCTATATTTGAGGTAGGAGGGCAGCGAGTTTACCATGCTTTAAATTTCAAAACAGTGAAGCAGATAAAAGAGGCTGTAACAACCTATGGTCCTCAAGCACCCTTCACTGTAAGCATGGTCGAAACCATTAACAACTTGAACATGAAGCCAGCGGATTGCGCTAATATGTGTAAAGTTGTGCTAAATGGAGGACAATACCTGTTATGGAAGGTTGACAATGAGGAATTTTGCAAGGAGACGGCTATGCGAAATGCAGCAGCTGGTTATCCTCAGAGAAATCTAGATATGTTGTTAGGAAAGGGACCTTATGAGGATCAGCAGCAACAAATTGCATATGATTCTGGTGTATGTGCATAAATTGCTGTAGATGCAATTAAGTCATGGAAGACTTTACAAGGACTTGGAGGTTTACAAGGTCAATTATCTAAAGTAATACAAGGAACTAATTAACTTTATGCTGAATTTGTCGATAGGCTTATTCAAACAGGTACCAGAGGTTCTGGGAAAACAGAACAAGCAATGCTATTACTAAAAAAACTGGCTTATGAGCAAGCGAATAGTTGGTGCAGAGATATAATTAGACCATGGAAACATGAAGATTTAAACACATATATTAAATTATGTAGAGACATTAATGAACAAGAGCAAGTCGTGGCAACTGCAGTAAAACAGGCTTTAGATGCCAGAGACATTAATGAAGAAGGGCAAATTGTGGCAGCTGCACTAAAACAGGCATTAGATGCCAGGCCAAGAACATGCTACAATTGTGAACAAACAGGACATTTTAAAAGGAATTGCCCATAGGAGGAGGGTTTAACAAAATTACTTATAGATATTAAAGGTTTTTTTTTTCAATTCCAATTCATCCTGAGGATAGTCCACGTTTTGCATTTACTATCCCTGCACTGAATCATGAAGGTTCTGATCAGAGATATGAATGGAAAGTACTGCCTCAAGGGATGGCTAACAGCCCAACAATGTGTCAAATTTATTTTAACAAAGTAATCAAGCCACTTAGAAATCAAAATCCTGAACTACAAATATTTCACTATATGGATGATGTATTATTAGCACACAAAGCTAAAAACACATTGCTAGAATGTTATGCCACACTTACAAACTTATTAAAAAATAATCTAGATATAGCAATAGATAAAGTACAATTAAATTTTCCAATTAATTATTTAGGTGTTCTATTATCCTCAACCATGTACCGCCACCAAAAATTCAAATACAAGTAGATCAACTCAAATCACATAACGACTTTCAAAAGTTATTAGGAGACATAAATTGGATAAGGCCTTATCTAGGTATACCAACAGGAGAGTTGGGATATTTATTTGATATCCTAAAAGGTCCATCATATCCCAATTCACGGTACATGTTAACGCCTGAAGCAAGAAAGGCATTAAAAATCATTGAAACATATATGGAAAATATGCAATTGGATAGAATTGATATAAGTTTGCCTTTATTATTTATTGTCTACCAACAAAAAATATTCCTACAGGAGTATTTTTGCAAGAAGGTCCATTATTATAGATACATTTATCTTATTCTCCTAACACTATTCTTACTAGGTACCCTGAGGCTATAGGACAATTAATACCCAAAGGAATAAAAGCAGCAAAGTGAGTGCTTGGGATTGCTCCCAATAAAATTATTACTCCACATACTCTGAATCAAATTGATGAGTTAGTTAATGAGTTAAATACTTGGGCAATAATCATGTGCAAATCTAATGTTTCATTTCATAATCACTTACCATCTAATCCTTTATTGTCTTTTTGGTCATCGCATCCTCTAATTTTTCCAAAATTGACAAGAAAAACACCTATCATGAATGCTCCAAATATATTTACTGATGGATCAAATAATGGTACAGCAGCAATAGTTACACCTGATCAAACTTTTACATTTCTAGTACCCAAACAATCAGCTCAAAATGTAGAGCTTAATGCAGTATTACAAGCTTTTGTGATGTTTAAAGATTCTGTATTTAATTTATTTTTGATAGTCAGCATATAGTTAATGCTATAGTATGCCTTGAAGATGCTGGTAGGATTTCCCATTCCTCTACTGTTTTCTCCTTGCTTTCCACTATACAAAGTATAATCTGGGACAGAAAAGATCAATTCTTTATAGGACATATCAGGGCACATACAGGATTGCCTGGAGCCATCAGTTTGGGCAATGATTTAGCAAATAAAAGTACACATGACATACATATTTTCTCTACACTAGAAGAAGCTATAAATTTTCGTAAAAAGTTCCATGTCAAAGCTAATACCTTACAAAAGCCTTCTAAAATAACTAAGGAAAAAGCTAGACAAATAATAAAACAATGTCAAAATTGTGTGACCTTTTTACCACAAGTTAATCTTGGAGTCAATCCTAGAGGATTGATACCTAATCATATTTGGCCGATGGACATCACACACTTGCCAGGATTTGGAAAATTAAAATATTTGTATGTTACAGTTGATACTTCTTCTGGATTTTTGATGGGCACCCTTCATGCCGGAGAAAAAACTAAAGATATTATCACTCATTGCTTACAAAATTTTGCCACTGTGGGCGTTCCCAAACAGTTAAAAACAGATAATGCCCCTGGTTATACTTCTACCTCTTTTAAACAATTTTGGTCATCATTTGGCATTACTCATATAACATTAATCCCATACAATCCACAGGGACAAGGCATAGTTGAAAAAGATCATCAAACTATTAAAAAGTACTTATTAAAGCAAAAAAGACACAATTGGGAAAGGGTATATATTCCCCAAAGACAAACTTAAAATAACCCTTTTTATTCTAAACTTTTAAAATTTGGATTCATCAGGACTTAGTGCTGGGGAAAGGCATATGTGTCCAAAAAATGTGCATAAGCCCAAGGTTCTTTGGAAAGATATTCTAACAGGACAATGGAAAGGTCCTGACCCAGTAATTGTCTGGAGTCGGGGGTCTGTTTGTCTGTTTCCACAGGAAAAACAGTAGCTGATTTGGATTCCAGAGAGATTAACCAAGGTCCTGACCCAATGATTGTCTGGAGCCAGGGGCCTGTTTGTGTGTTTCCACAGAGAGAACAACAGCCGATTTGGATTCCAGAGAGATTAACTGAAGTGATTTCTACAGAACAAAAAGAAGATGATTTGACTCAAGTCCATATCAGCTGATATCCAAAATTCCAGTTTGGCTACCCTTACATCTAAGATAGAACCAGGATGCTTTTTTCAATATCTATTTTATTATTGCCTTTTCCCACATTTTATTTTGTTTTTTTGAGCTCATACATACCTAGTTTAATGTTTTGGTGATCAGTTCTATTTTTTGACAATAGAGTTTTTAAACATTGCAATGGAGATTTCACATGTAAAAAGTTATAAGGCCTTTACTATTAGGTTATGTGTTGTATGTATTATATTATGTGTGCACACTTGTGTTTTGTGTTATATGTTTGAATGTTCATATGTCCATATATCATATATGATGAGGGCTCATGAAAAAATTGATCCAAATATTTTTTTATTCACATTATTTAAATGGTTTAATTTAAATTGGGTAAACAGCTGTTGAGGATTGTTTTAAAATGTGAACAAAAAAGGAGGTTAACAGATCTGTTTGTTTTCTTTCACATTTCCTTTTCATTATATTTAATAATTCTCTCCAAGACAATGTAAATTGTTAAGAAAATTGTTTTCTTTCAGTGTTTTCTGGAATGTTACATAATTTTTTCTTTAGCCATTATTGCCAGAATTTCTATCTTCGTCACAGTGCTGGTGAAATCAAAGATAAAACCAATCTACAGCTTCTGCAATAGCCATCACTGAACTGCTTGCAGAACTTGCCTGGACACATTGTGAACTCACATGTATGCATTGTAAACTATCTGTTTGTGCAGCAACTTGTGGTAGTGTTGGGTTATATTTGCTGATGATGTCATTGGTGGTACAATTTTTTCAAAAGGAGCCGTCAATTGGCTTGGTGTATCTTCCTCCCTTCTGAGATTCCAAAAGTAAGGGACAGGGTAAACACTCCACAACCATGGAGCTCTGCTGGCCTAAAGACTTCTTGAGAATCTGCCTCTGACGTTGGGCACTTGAAATATATGTTGTTGTTGGGAATTTTAGCTTTCTTTGTAGTGAGACCATCAAATCTGGGTCTGCATCTATGTGACTTGGAGGTCATGGTTTCTTATTTTCCAATGAACATGAGGCAGCAATGCTGAATTCTCTCTTTTAGGGTAAACTGTGGCCACGGGGGGCTAAGTGTATCCACATGTGGACTGTGAAGCCATTTGGGCATCCTTCACTTTTTGTGGTGTTTCTTGCTGCTGAAATGGAATTTTTGTATTTGCTTCACGAAATACAAAGAATTCAACTGTTACCCAGTGCGTGAGGGAGATCTGTCACCTGTGGTAGGTCAGGGTCTGCAGAAGAATGCATCAACCAGGCTTATATTCCACATAGCTTGCCCCCATGACCATGGCAACCCGATTCTAAACATTGCCCTGAAACCTCTCCATATAACAAGATGCCTTTACATAGAAGGGACTGCTGGCTGCACCATGTCTGTCACAAGGCATTTGGAAGCCAATGGGAGATCCACATGGCCCCACCACAGATGTTTTATCACACACCTGCCCACCACTGCTCTATGCCCACTCCTCAGCAGGCTTCAACTTCTTGGCATCTCTGTTCGGCACCATCTTCATAAAAACCAGTCAATCAAGGCACTGACTGGTATACTCATGATCATCCTCAGGATATCCAAAGATTCTCCAGTGCCACCTGGTCATGGAAATTTTAAAAATTTCATGGTATTTATCTAGCCACTTTTCAAGGAGGAAGTTGGAGGCACTGTGGGTTTCAATTTATTCTGGAACCATTAAATGGTGAGGAAGCTCATTTCAATGAAATCTCTGGAGAACCCTCACAGGAAGGTTCCCAAACAGTGGCCAAAATGTCACATGAATCCAGGCCTATTGAGGTGATGTCCATGTGTGTTTTGACTCTCAATTATGGCTGCCAAGTTTTTCAGAATAAAATCATGTGACATCCTGGCTGAGATTCCAAGTGCTCTGGGAAAAGCCTCCCTGGGCCAAGATCTCAGTTTCCAAGGGTGACTCTCATGCGTGGCCTCATAAAATCCCAACACAATTTATGCCAGTACTTCTCTGAGGTCTGTTCCAGAACTCATTCTCTAAGGGGAATCACACCAGAGTTCAAGTCCAGGTGGACCCAGGCATCTGTTCCAACTGCCACACAAATGACCACAATTTAAACCAAAACACTCCCACATGGCCCTCATCTTCGTCCATACAGACACTCATCATAACCTCTGGCTGGAGTTTTCCATGAGGGGTGCAGCACAAGACAGTGTCCAAAATAACCTCCCTTGCCCCTCATTTGCATAAAGACATGTTGGCCTGGACACCCATCTTGGGAACCAGGAATGATCAAATAGGCCTGCTGTTAATACTGCTCTGCTTCTCCAATATGAGGCCTACTGACTGTCAGGTATAGATTCTTTTTTTTTTTTTTTTTTTTTTTTAGAAAGAGTGAGAGAGTGGAAAGACGGGGAGAGAGAGAGAATTTTAATACTTTTCTTTTTTAGTATTTGGCGAACACAACATCTTTGTCTGTATGTGGTGCTGAGGATCGAACCCGGGCCGCACGCATGCCAGGCGAGCACGCTAGGGCGTGAGCCACATCCCCAGCACCAGGTATAGATTCTTCATGTGATTTGGATTCAGTTGAAACCCAAGGACCTATGGGCTAGTTTCTGCAGGGCTTTGAAGATCTTATTTGAACCAAAGGTTCGTATTCTTACTTGATGGAGGTCAGGAACCTTACAGAGAAAGGCGAGAGAATTCTTCCACAATGAATGCTCTTTTAGCCAATGTAGTTTATGATGCACACATGGGATCTTTCTTTAGATGCATCAGGTGCTGAGAATCTAAGCCACAGCCTCACAGAGGACCTATAGCCTGATTCAGACACATTCCTTTCCAAAGCAATTAAGCAAAGAGCCACATGTGATGCCCATTCATTTGCATTTGAAAACTGTTTTCTTTATGCTTCCCAATGGGTGGCCTGAGGCAAAGATCATCCTGACATTCAGGGCAACAGAAAAATAGGTAAGCAAAAGGCCCAAAGCAGTGTTTCTCCACTGAGACTTTTCCTGATCACAGATATCTGAGTTTTCTGGGACGCTCGCCATTCCCTTCAGCTATCAAGTACATGGCCATGTCACTGAGTTTAGAGGTGGTACATATCTTGGAAACAATATCATGAGCCTATTCTGGAGAGTGGCCAGGATTCAGAAAAAAAACCAGAAACTTAGTAAGATATCAGGGGTTTCTCATTGATAAGGCAAGCCGCAGTCCATTCATAAATTGGGAAGTATGAATGCTGGGAAGCTTTCTACTACACAGGACACATCAATTGAAGTTTTCTGTTTTCTAAAGTCTACAACCACGTACACGGTGGGATACACAGACCTAGAAACACTCACCGTGTCAAACGACTTACTAGAATCAGTTCACTCCAAAGTAAACAAACCGCCTTTCTTACCTATTCTCAGAACATTAGACAAAACCACAAACCCACACCCACACCCACAAAGGCACCTCCTTCCCCCAAGTAGGTCTGTGACTATCCGGAGTGTCCTCTGACTTTTGGGCCATACTATGTTCCCCCAAAATGGCCTGTCCTGTCTCAGATCTGGTCTCCTTGGCCAACTCTGTGAAGTTGTCAGGAGCCAGCGGTGAGCCACTACCTGCTTTCCCAGGAATAGCCCCGCTTCAGAGCTTTCTTGCATTTGGCCTTCCTCACATCTGTAGGTACCAAGAAAGACTGACTCATACAGGAACATGAATGAATTTAGGGAATGTATAATAAGACACACTTATTTCATATTTTGGAAAATCTGGAGAGTATATATATATATATATATATATATATATATATATATATAGACACACACACACACACACACACATTAATATTTAGCAATATATATGCCAATTGAAATTCATCACGAAATATAATACATGCACATGTCCAAAAATATTCATTTTACTGAACATGGATTTATGTATAATGTTTTTCACTAGGAAGCTCACCCATAGGTTGAATTTTCAGTTCCATCAGTATTTAGGGGAAGTAATCTCTTCTCACAATTTTTATATCCAAAGTCAGTGAGCTCACAAGAATATACGTGTGTTACCAGGTAGGATACTATATATGCTTAAAAAAATACATGTACTCAATAGGCTACAGAAAAAGAGAGACAGGAATTTACATATATGTTAACTTTAAAAGCTCAGGGAAAAATACTACAATGAAAACTTGACTAGATTTATAACACATACTCTTGATAAAGCAGAAGGCAAATCCAAGCATACACCATGCTTCCTATGAAAGGCCTGTATTTCTATTTAGTTAGGTTTCTTTTTCTCCATTATATTAAGATTAGTAGTCAGAGTCTAGTAGGGTATGGGTTAGTGTCAGGGATTCAGTATTTCAAATGGAAAATAGGAAAATGAATCTAATGTGTATGCAAATATGTGCTACACAAAAATCTTCCCACTCTCATCCAGAACGAAGCCTTGACATAACCATTGCTCCAAGTAAGACACAATTAGTTGAGAGGAGTTAGAAAATATGTGAATACATATGTGGAATGGAAAATGCTCAGGAGTTCACAACACTGGAGGTGGTAGAACAGTTTCCAAAAGTAAGGGAGAGAGTAAATACTCCACAAACATGGAGCTGTGCTGGCCTAAAGACTTCTTGAGAAACTTCCTCTGAGGTTGGGCACATGAAATATATGTAATTGTTAGGAGAATTAGCTTCATTTGTAGTGACCCCATCAAATCTGGGTCTGCATTTATGTGACCTGGATGACATGGTTACTTATTTTCTAATGAACATGAGACAGGAGTTATGAATTCTCTCTTTGTCGGTAAACTGTGGCCACTGGGAGCTAAGTGTCTCCCCGTGTTGTCTGTGAAGTCAGTTGGTCATCCTCCACTTTTAGTGGTGTTTCTTACTGCTGCACTGGGAGTTTGACATTGGCTTCACGAAATACAAGGAGTTGAACTGGGACAAAATGCTGGAGGGAGTTCTGTCACGTGTGGTTTTTCAAGGTCTCCAAGAGAATGTACAAACCATGCTTCTATTCCAAATAGTTTTCCCCTTGACTATAGCAACCTGATTCTGAACATTGCCCTGAAACCTCTCCATATAACAAGATGCCTTTACATATAAGGATCTGCTGCCTGCACCATGCAAGTCACATGTCTTTGGAAGTCAATGGCAGATCCAGGTGGTCCTACCAAAAATATTTATTCACACACCTACAGTCCACTGCTCTACACTCACTACTCAGCAGGCTCCAACTTATTGGCATCTCTGTTCTACACCATTATCACGAAACCCAGTCAATCAAGGCCCTGTCTGGTACACTCATGATCAGCAACCGGACATCCACAGGTTCTCCAGTGCCACCTGGTCATGGGAATTTCAAAAGTTTCATGGTTTTTATATCACCATTTTTCAAAGATGAAGTTTGAGGCACTGTGGGTTTCAATTCATTCAGGAACCATTAAATGGTGAGGAAGCTCATTTAAATGAAAGCTCTGGAGAACTCTCACAGGCAAGCCTTTCCAAAGAGTGGCCAAAAGGTCACATGAATCCAGGACCATTGAGGTCTAAAATGTGAGGTCCATGAGTGTTTGGAATCTCAACTATGGCTGCAAAGTCTTTAAGAATAAAATATTGGGATATCGTGGCTTAGATTTCCCAAGCTCTGTGGAAAGCCATCCTGGGAATAGATCTCATTTTCCAAGGGCGATTCTCATGCATGGCCTCCTAAAATTGCAACACTATTTATTGCAATACTTCTCTGAGGTCAGTTCTAAAACTCAGTCTCTAAGGGGAATCATACCAGAGTTCAAGCCCAGGTGGACAAAGTCATCTCTTCCAACCACCACACAAATGACCACAGTTAAAACCAAAACACTCCCATATGGCCCTCATCTTCTTTTATATAGACACTCATCATAACCACTGGCTGGAGGTTTCCATGAGGTGCGCAGACCAAGACAGTGTCCAAAATATGTTCCCTTTCCTCTCATTTGCCTAAAGTCAGGGTGGCCTGGACACTTGCTTTGAACCTGGAGTAATCAAATACTCCTGTCATTAATTCAGGTCCACTTCTCCAATTTGAGGCCAACTGACCATGGGGTTTAGAATCTTTATTTGAATTGGAGTCATGGAAAACCCAAGCACCTATAGCCTAGCCTCTGTAAGTTGGAAAAATTCATTTCACTCAAAGAATCCCTATTCTCACTTGATGGAGGTCAGGACCCTTACAGAGGAAGGCGACAGACTTCATCCCAAAGACTGCTCTTTTGGCCATTTTGGTTTGGGATGCACACATGGGAAATTTCTTTAAATCCATCAGGTGTTGAGAATCTAAGCCACAGCCTCACTCAGGGCCAAGGGGCTGATTCAGACAATCCCTTTCCAAAGCAATTAAGCAAAGAGCCACAGGTATACCCATTCATTTCCATTTGAAAACTGTTTTCTTCAGGCTTCACAAAGGGATGGCCTGAGTCAAAGACCTTCCTGACATTCAGTGCAACAGAACAATAGGTAAGCAAAAGGCCCAAAGCAGGGTTTCTCCACTGAGACTTTCCTGGTCACACTGATATCTGAGTTTTCTGAGATGCTCGCCATTCACTTCAGCTATCCAGTTCATGGCCATGTTACAGAGTTTGGAGGGGGTACATATCTTGGACACAAAACCATGGGCTTATTCTGGAGAGTGGCCAGAATTCAGGAAGAAAACAGGAAATTAGAAAGATAGTAGGTGTTGCCCATCCATAAGGCAAGCTACAGTCCATTCATCAATTTGGCTGGATAAATGCTGTGAAGCTTTCTACTAGATAGGACACATCCATTGATGCATTTTTTTTAATGTCTACAACCCCGGACACAATGTGATACACAGACATAGAAACACTCGCCTTGTCAAACGACTTACTAGAAACAGTCCACTCCAAACTAAACAAACCTACTTTTCTACCTATTCTAAGAACATGACACAAGACCACAAACTCATAACCACAAAAAAAGGCACCTCCTTCGCCCAGGTAGGTCTGTGACTATCCAGAGTGTCCTCTGACTTGTGGGCCAATAATGTTCCCCCGAAATGGCCTGTCCTGTCTTAGATCTGGTCTCCTTGGCCAACTCCGTGAAGTTGTCAGGAGCCAGCGGTGAGCCTCTACTTGCTTTCTCAGGAAAAGCTCTGCTTCAGAGCTTTCTTGCATTTGGCCTTCCTCACATCTGTAGGTACCAAGAAAGACTGACTCTGTCTTTGTAAATCCAAACAAGTGAGACCACTGGGGCTGGGACTGGGACTGGCTATGGGTGCCTGGCATCCTGGATCCCAAGTTCAGAGAGTTCCATCTCCACTGAAGTGTGATGGAACTGTTTTTAGTTCCTCCTTCAGGAACTGAATGAGGTCACTCTCTTGGCAACCACTTTGTCCAAACGTTGCTTCCAAGGTTCCCATGAGATGGAGGCTGGCCCTAATTCCTGTGACACTTTAACAAGTTTGAATTGTATATCAACCATAATCTCCCAGGAACAGATCTACACACAGGCCTGGGTTGGCTCATGTTCTCTGCTTTAAGAATAGAAGCTGATTCAGACACAACCCTTTATCCTGACCAAGCCGTTTGCCATGGAAGATGCCTTTTGCTCTCTCAGGTCCTTCATAGCTGCCTACATATTCTCCAGGGATCATTTCGCCATGGACATTTGAGGTTATCACCAGGTGGAAGATCCATTACATTCCAGTATTATAAGACCAACTCTTTCCCTGCTTTTCTGTAAAGTAAGATTGAGGGAATACTGTATGTTTAGGGTTAATAACAGGTTCGATTTGGGTTAGGAATCATTTTGCTGGGTGAATAATGGTATTGGGAACCTGCGATATTTATAACAATATAGAGGTGAAATGTATGCATGAAAACAGAAATCTAAGTATGATTTGAAGCCCAGAAGGGCATTGGGCCCTTGCTTGGGATACTTAGCATTGAATTAACTTCTGAACAGATGTCTCAGATAAATCGATATACAATGGCATATGACCTTGTACCTTGGATGATTGAATGTAGAAAAGAACATCCAGTCAAAAAGGGATAGTCAGTAGGATTAGAAAGATAGTAGTTAGGATTAGGAAGGAGAGTGCATGTAGAATTTGCAACAAAAGTTCTTTAGCAATAGGTTTTCGGTTAGAGAATGAATTTAAATGTCAGCAAATGTGAAGAGTCAGTCACAATGATGAAATTGGGAAAATATGTAGGAAAGCAGATATAAATAGAGACATTAGGTAATCAGGCAAAGTATATAGTGAGTGATAGGATTAGACATTTTCAACAGGGTTGAGGTTGAATATATTATCTTAGGAAGAAACAAATATGTAGTCACCAATAGGATTTACATTTGAGAGCATTAGGCAACCTGGACATGATATTTTTAGTAATCCATGTTCACTTTCCATTTAGGCTTTGGTACAATCATAAATGTGAACTTTGAATTCTGTGCCCAGAATATTTCTGTGATTAAATATATATATATATATATATATATATATATATATATATATATATATATATATATATATGTAGATCATTTGACATGAGTATTTCTCCACCATTTTTAGGAGCAATATTGACTGACTACTACTGACTGATAGGTATAGATTCTTTATGTGATTTGGCGTCATGAGAAAACCCAAGCACCTCTTCATGGCTTGAAGAACTCATTTGACCCAAAGAGCCACAAGTGATGCTCATTCATTTCCGTTTGAAAACAGCTTTCTTCAGGCTTCACAAAGGGGTGACCTGAGGCAAAGAACTTCCTGATATTCTGGGCAACAGAACAATAGGTAAGCAAATGGCCCAAAGCAGGGTTTCTCCACTGAGACTTTCCTGATCACACTCTCCCAGCTCACGTGTAAAGTTAGATTGAGGGAAAAGTCTATGGTTAGGGTTAATAACATATTCGATTTTGGTTAGGAATCATTCTGAAGGATGAATAATGGTATTGGGAGACTGGGATATTTACAAGAATATATAGGTGAAATACAAGTATGAAAACAGAAATCTAGGTACAATTTGAAGCCCAGAAGGGCATTGGGCCCTTGAGTGGGTTACTTAGCTTTGAGTTATGTCCTGCCCAGATGTCTCAGATAAATCGATATTCAATGGCATAGGACCTTGTACCTTGGATGATTGAATGTTGAAGAGAACATCCAATTAAAAAAAGAAAGTCCGTAGGATTAGGAAGATAGTTGCTAGGTTTAGAAACAAGAGTGAGTATAGGATTTGGACAAAAAGTTCTCTAGCAATAGGTTTTCAAGTAGAGAGTGAATGTAAATATCAGCACATGTGAAGAGTCAGTCACAATGAGAAGTGGGGAAAATATGTAGGAAAGCAGATGTCAATAGAGACTTTAAGAAATGAGGCAAAGTTTAAAGTGAGGGATAGGATGAGATATTTTCAACAGGCTTGAGATTGAATATATAATCTTAGGAAGAAACAAATATATAGTCAACAATAGGATTTACATTTGAGAGCATTAGGCAACCTGGACATGGATGTTTTTAGTAATGCATGCTCACTTTCCTTTTAGGCTTTGGTACAATCATAAGAGTGACCTTTGTTTTCTGTGTCCAGAATGTTACTGTGATAAAATGTATATGTAGATTAGGTGACATGAGTATTTCTTCCACCATTAGTGGGAGCAATATTTTGAAGATGTATAAATTCGTATTGGAGGAACAAAGAGGTGTACCATGTGTCTATGAATATAGAAATAATGCATGAATAGACCATACTGTGAACAAATAATGTAACTGGTTCCAACTTTAAATAATTGATTTAATTAATATCTGAAAATGTAAAGGAAATCTTAAATTGATATACATACATTCATTATAACCAGTCATAAATCTAACGGTAATATTAGGGTTATGGTTTATCAAGAAGAATGTGTGAGTTTTGCTTCAAAAGTGATTATGGAAATCGAAAATAATGTGTTTGAAAAGAAGTCTCATGAAAAGACCAGTCAAAAAATCTGGAGGAATATATGTGTTCTGAAGCAGGAAGTGATTGAAATTGAAACAAATGCCTATAAATTTGTGAACTTGTGGATGAAATATATATCCTATGATGTGCATAAACTGAGAAAATAGTAATGTACCACTGTTGAATAAAAATGAACCGGAAAACACACATCATGTCCCATAGGAAACTACTTGCGTTGATATTAAACTGGGTATTACTGTAGAAATATTAGGATTTGTATGCACCATCCACTGAAGTTATCTTTCAGTACTAGGTAACAAATATGTATTTCAGGTTGATGAATATTTCTGAGAATTATCTTGTGAAAAGTTGATCATAAATCCACATACATGAATATGAATGATTTTAAGGAGTGTATAATAAGACTCATATATTTCATATTTTGAAAAATTTGTAGAGTGTGTATTCCAATCAAAATTCATCATGAAATATATATGTCATCCACAGATGCAAAAATATTTATTTCACTTGAAAATGGATTTATGTATAATGTTATTCTACTAGGAAGCTCACCCATATTTTGAATTTTCAGTTCCAACAATGTTTAGGAGGAGTGATCTCTTCTCATAATTTGTATCTGCCAAGTCAGCCACCTCACAAAAATGTACATGTGATAACAGATAGGATACTATATGTGCATATCAAAATACATGTGCTGAATAGGCTACAGAGAAATGAGACAGGAATTTGTTGAGAGCCACAGCTGAAGGGGCCCCAGCAAACTTCCAGCTGCCAGCAAATTTCCAGCTGCCGGCTGATTATTGGCTCACAGCGACCTCAGCATCATCTAGCTGATTGGCTCCTCTGTGGTGATGCTCATTGGGCTGTTTCCCTGCCCTTTCAGACCATGGAGCTGCTCCTTGGGGAACTTTTTTGGCTCCACCCAGCCAATCGGCCTCAAGAGCAGTAGGATTGTGGCAGGTGGAGAGGCTTGTGTGTGTGAGAGAGACTTTACAAGGAAGCCAGTAGTGGCAGTTGGGCTCTGAGGGTTTTTCCTGAGGAGTTGTTTTGTTTGCCGTGTGTGGTTCTAAAAATAAAGTTAGTTTTTTTTTTTTTTTTTGACAAGTGGCTCCTGAATCATGCCCAGCCAGACTGCAGCATTTTGTGGCTCACATGGGGAACGACTGAGGGTAAGTGATAAGGTAAACTGCTTGCCCCTGTGGGCAAGGTGAAAGGATGGGTAGCCATTTTAAGATGACTCCTTTGTTTTGCTTCACTTTTGTTTTAAGTTGCCTGTTCCTGGAGATGAGTGGGATGGAAGAAAAACCACTCACATCTGAGAAAAAACTATTTACATCTGAGGAACAGATAGGTATAAAGGACGGATGCACATGTCAGGAGGATAGAAAGGCTATAATGACTTTTTGTTGTTCCCTTTTTAATTCATTCTGTCTCAGTTTTGTTTGGCGTCATCTTGTTGGGTTGTATTATAATAGAAATACGGGATCAGAAATTAGTAAAAAAACAAACTGAAAGAGTGTTAAATAAATTGTTAGAGAAAGGAGGCATCTCAGAAATATCAAGGAGAGTCAGGGCATTTGTTGATACAATACAAAAATGTAGCCCATGGCTTTTGAAGGAGGAGTCATTAAATATATCACAATGGAACCATCATGGTGAAGATTTAAAAGGATTAGAAAAGAGCAGCCGAGGGACTATGCCAGTTGGCACATTGCATTGTGGACGTTCATATCTGGTTTGCTTAGTCCAAAGCCTTAAGTTCAGACAAAGATAGAGGAACCAAGTTTAGAGCATAAAAAGCAATCAGGGGCAAAGTTAAAAAAGGAGACTGCTACTAACACCTTTCTGTCACCAGAGGATGTAAATGTCCAACTAACAAGGCCACCTCCATGTGCTGGGAGGCCCCCAACCCCAACAGTTGATAGTTCGGATCCTGAGACAGGATCTCAAGTATTAACATGCCCTGTATTTGAGGTAGGAGGGCAGCGAATTCACCATGCTTTAAATTTCAAAATAGTGAAGCAGCTAAAAGAGGCTGTAACAACATATGGTCCTCAAGCACACTTCATTGTAAGCTTGGTCGAATCCATTAACACCTTGAACATGACGCCAGCAGACTGGGCTAATATGTGTAAAGCTGTGCTAAATGGACGTCAATACCTATTATGAAAGGTTGCCAGTGAGGAATTTTGCAAAGAGATGTCTAGGCGAAATGCAGCAGCTGGTTATCCTCAGAGAAATCTAGATTTGTTGTTAGAAAAGAGACCTTATGAGGATCAGCAACAACAAATTCCATATGATCCTGGCATATACGCACAAATTGCTGTAGAGGCAGTTAGGGCATGGAAGACTTTACAAGGACATGGAGGTTTACAAGGTCAATTATCTAAGGTAATACAAGGAGCTAATGAATCTTACGCTGGATTTGTAGATAGGCTTATTGAAACAGCTACAGAGTTTTTTGAAATACAGAACAAGCAATGCCATTATTAAAACAACTGGCTTATGACCAAGCGAATCATTGCTGCAGAGGTATCATTAGACCATGGAAACATGAAGATTTAAACACATTTATTAAATTTGGTAGAGACATTAATGAACAAGAGCAAGTCGTGGCAGCTGCAATAAAACAGGCTTTAGATGCCAGAGACATTAATGAAAAAGGGCAAATTGTGGCAGCTTTAGTAAAACAGGCTTTAGAAGACAGGCCAAGAACATGCTACAATTGTGAACAAACAGGACTTTTTAAAAGGAATTGCCCCATAGGAGGAGGGTTTAACAAAACTAGGTATCAAAGGACTAGAATACCGGGTATTTGGCCACAATGACGTAGAGGGAGACATTGGGCTAATGAATACCATTCTCAAACCACCATAGAGGGTACTTCATTATCAAAAAACAAACAAGCACCAGGTGTTTATCCACGATATCATGAAGAAAGGCATCCGGCTCCATTGCCAAAAAATGGACAGGGGGGCCCAATGCTCTGGGGCCCGAAACCGCAAATATATGGAGCACTGGAGGAAACCAGCAACCCCATCAGTGTAGTGCCCACGACACATTGTTCATCAGATCCCTCATCAGACAAACCAGAGGGAGCGCAGGGTTGGACATCTGTGCCTCCGCCAGATCAATACTAACTCCAGAGATGGGAGTTCAAATCATTCCCACAGGGGTGAAACGACCTCTTCCCAAAAGAACAGTAGGCTTATTATTGGGATGCAGCTCTTCTACTCTAAAAGGACTTATGATGAGTCCTGGGGTAATTGATCCCGATTATGAAGGTGAAATAAAAATTATAGCCAGTTTTCCAAAGGGTATATCAGTAATTTCTCCAGGAGATAGAATAGCACAATTAATAATAATACCCAGCCCACATGATAAATTTTACAGTTATGCTGTAGAAAGGGGTTCCAAAGGATTAGGCTCCACAGGTGTAGATTGGGCTATGCTTTCTTTAAATTTATATTCTCGCCCCATGCTAAAACTAAATATTCAAGGACATGAATTCAATGGGCTACTGGATACAGGTGCAGACCTTAGCATCATCTGTCGTCAAGAATGGCCAAAACATTGGCCATTACAACAAGCCACTCAAACGCTTCGAGGCCTAGGAGTGGCGACTAATCCCCATAAAAGTGCAACGGTATTAGATTGGAAGAATCCTGAAGGATGTGAAGGAACTATACAGCCATATGTATTGGAACATCTTCCCGTAAATTTATAAGGATGAGATGTCCTAGATCAATTAGGTTTGACATTAACAAATAACATCAATCAAAATTCACCCACTATTATGGCTAGACAAGATTTTAGGAAAGGAAAAAGATTAGAAAAGCAAGAACAAGGTATAGCAACACCAATACAAAAAGATCAAGGAACAGATAGATATGGGTTGGATTTTCAGAAAGGGCCACTGAGACAATAAATATTACTTGGAAATCAGAAAGACCAGTATGGGTTCCTCAGTGGCCCCTGACTAAAGAAAAGATACAAGTAGCCCATGACCTGGTCAAACAACAATTAGCGGAAGGACATATACAACCTTCTGTGTCTCCCCATAATACTCTCATTTTTGTCCTTAAAAAGAAATCTGGTAAATGGAGATTATTGCAAGATTTAAGAGCCATTAATAATGGGATGGTTTTTATGGGACCTGCTCAATCAGAGATTCCTCAATTGTGTGCTTTGCCAAAAACTTGGTATGTTTTCGTTGTAGATATTAAAGATCGTTTTATTTTCAATTCCAATTCATCCTGAGGATATTCCAAGTTTTGCATTTACTATACCTGCACTGAATCATGAAGGTCCTGACAAGAGATATGAGTGGAAAGTACTCCCTCAAGGGATGGCTAACAGCCCAACTATGCGTCAAATTTATGTTAACAAAGTAATCCAGCCACTTAGAAATCAAATTCCTGAAATACAAATTTTTCACTATATGGATGATGTATTATTAGCACACAAAGTTAAAAACCCATTGCTAGAATGGTATGCCACACTTACAAACGTATTAAAAAATTATAACCTAGAGATAGCAATAGGTAAAATACAATTAAATTTTCCAATTAATTATTTAGTAGCTCTATTATCCTCAACCATGGTCAGTCAACCAAAAATTCAAATACGAGTAGATCAACTCAAATCAATTAATGACTTTCAAGAGTTATTAGGAGACTTAAATTGGATAAGGCCTCATCTAGGTATACCAACAGGAGAGTTGGGACCTTTATTTGATATCCTAAAAGGACCATGAGATCCAAATTCACTCAGAATGTTAACGCCTGAAGCAAGAAAAGAAATAAAAATCATTGAAACATATATGGGAAATATGCTTTTGGATAGAGTTGATATAATTTTGCATTTATTATTTATTGTACTAACAACAAAAAAAATATTTCTACAGAAGTATTTTGGGAAGAAGGTCCATTATTATGGATACATTTATCTTATTCTTCTAACACTATTATTACTTGCTATCCTGAGGCTGAGGGAGAATTAATACTCATAGGAATAAAAGCAGCAAAAAGAGTGTGTGTGGAATTTCACCCAATAAAATCATTACTCCATATACTATGAATCAAATTGATGAATTAGCTAATTAGTTAAATACTTGGGCAATAATCGTGTGTAAATCTAATGTTTCATTTGATAACCACTTACCATCTTATCTTTTATTGTCTTTTTGGTCATCGCATCCTGTAATTTTTCCAAAAATGACAAGAAAACACCTATCATGAATGCTCCAAATATATTCACCGATGGGTTAAATAATGGTACAACAGCAATAGTTACACCTGATCCAACTTTTATATTTTTAGTACCAAAACAATCAGCTCACAAGGCAGAGCTTAGTACAGTATTACAAGCTTTTGTGATTTTTAAAGATTCTGTATTTAATTTATTTTCCGATAGTCAGTATATAGTTAATGCTATAGTATCCCTTGAAGATGCTGGTAGGATTTCCCCTTTCTCTACTGTTTTCTCTTTGCTTTCCACTATACAAAGTCTAATCTGGGACAGAAAAGATCCATTCTTTATAGGACATATCAGGGCACATACAGGATTGCCTAAAGCCCTTAGTTTGGGCAATGATTTAGCAGATAAAACTACAATTGACATACATACATATTTTCTTTACACTAGAAGAAGCAATAAATTTTCTTAAAAAGTTCCATGTCAATGCTTATACTTTACAAAAGCATTTCAAAAAAACTAAGGAACATCTAGACAAATTATAAAAAAATGTCAAAATTGTGTGACCTTTTTACCACAAGTTAATCTTGGAGTCAATTCTAGAGGATTGATACCTAACCATATTTGGCAGATGGACGTCACACACTTGCCAGAATTTGGAAAATTAAAATATTTGCATGTTACAGTTGATATTTGTTCTGGATTTTTAATGGGCTCCCTTCATGCTGGAGAAAAAAACTAAAGATGTTATAGCTCATTGCTTACAAAATTTTGCCACTGTGGGCATTCCAAAACAGTTAAAAACAGATAATGCCCCCGGTTACACTTCTAACTCTTTTAAATAATTTTGCTCATCATTTGGCATTACTCATATAACAGGAATCCCATACAATCCACAGGGACAAGGCATAGTTGAAAGAGCACATCAAACAATAAAAATGTACTTATTAAAGCACAAAGACGGAATTGAGAAGGGGTATATATTCCCCAAAGATAAACTTAAATTAATGCTTTTTACTCTAAACTTTTTAAACTTGGATTCATCAGGACTTAGTGCTGTGGAAAGGCATATGTTTCCAAAAAATGTGCATAAGCCCAAGGTCCTTTGGAAGGATATTCTAATAGGACAATGGAAAAGTGTTGACCCAGTAATTGTCTGGAGTCGGGAGTCTGTTTGTGTGTTTCCACAGGAAGAACAGCAGCTGATTTGGATTTTGGAGAGATTAACTAAAGTCCTGACCCAGTGATTGTCTTTAGTCAGGGGTCTGTTTGTGTGTTTCCACAGGAAGAACAGCAGGCAATATGGATTCCAGAGAAATTAACTAAAGTGATTTCTATAGACCAAAAAGAAGATGATTTGGCTCAAATTCATAACAGCTGATATCCAAAACTCCAGTTTGGCTATCCTTACATCTGCGACAGACCAGGATGCTTTTTTCAATATCTATTTTATTATTGCCCTTTCCCACATCATGAAGTTCTATTTTCTATTTTTTTTTTTGAGCTCATACAGACCTAGGTTAATGTTTTGCTGATCAGTTCTATTTTTTGACTATAGAGTTTTTAGACATTCCAATGGTGATTTCACCTGTAAAAAGTTATAAGGCCTTTACTATTATGTTATGTGTTGTATATATTATATTATTTGTGCACACTTGTGTTTTGTGTTTTATGTTTGAATGTACATATATCCATATATCATATATGATGTGCGCTCATGAAAAAATGGATCCAATTTTTTTTTTATTCACGTGATTTAAATAGTTTAATTTAAATTGGGTAAACAACTGTTGAGGATTGTTTTAATATGTGAACAAAAAAAGGAGTTTAGCAGAACTGTTTGTTGACTTTCACCTTTCCTTTTCATTATATTTAATAATTCTCTTCAAGATAATGTAAATTGTTAAGATAATTGGGTTTTTTAGTGCCTTCTGGAATGGTAAGTAATTTTTTCTTTAGCCATTATTGCCAGAATTCCAATCTTCAACCCAGTGCTGGTGAAGACAAAGATAAAACCAATCTACAGCTTCTGCAATAGCCATCACTGAACTGCTTGCAGAACTTGCCTGGAATATATATCACTTGTATGCATTGTGAACTAACATGTATGCATTGTGAACTATCTGTTGGTGCAGCGACTTGTGGTAGTGTTGGGGTAATTTTGCTGATGCTCTCATTGGTGGTACAATTTTTCCAAAAGGAGACATCAATTGGCTTGGTCTATCTTCCCTATTCTCACTTTATAGAGGTCAGGAACCTTACAGAGGAAGGCGAAAGACTTCATCTGCAATGACTGTACTTTCGGCCATTTTGGTTTTGGATGCACACATGGGATCTTTCTTTAGATCCATAAGGGGCTGAGAATTTAATCAACAGCCTCACACAGAGCTAAGAGGCTGATTCAGACACATCCCTTTCCAAAGCAATTAAGCAAAGAGCCACAGGTGATTTCCATTCATTTCCATTTGAAAACTGTTTTCTTCAGGTTTCACAAAGGGGTGGCCTGAGGCAAAGAACTACCTGACATTCAGGGTAACAGAACAATATGTAAGCAAAAGTCGCAAAGCAGGGTTTATTCACTGAGACTTTTCTGGTCACAGTGATCTGAGTTTTCTGAGATTCTCGCCATTCACTTCAGCTATCCAGAACATAGCCATGTCACAGACCTTGGAAGTGATTCATATCTTGCACACAAAACCATGAGCCTCTTCTGGAGAGTGGCCAGAATTCAGGAAGAAAACAGCAACTTAGGAAATTAGCAGGTGTTGCCCATTGATAAGGCAAGCCAAAGTCCATACATAAATCGGGCAGGATGAATGCTGGGAAGCTTTCTACCAGACAGGACACATCCATTGAATCATTCTCTTTTCTAATGTCTACAACCACGGACACAGTGCGATACACAGACATAGAAACAGTCGCCTTGTCAAATGACTTATTAAAAACAGTTCACTACAAACCAAACAAACCACCTTTCCTACATATTCTCAGAATATGAGACAAACCAAAAAACCACACCCACATAACAAAGGCACCTCCTTCCCTCAAATGGGTCTGTGACTATCCGGAGTGTCCTCTGACTGGTGGGCCACAATATGTTTCCCTGAGATGGCCTGTCCTGTATGAGATTAGGTCTCCTTGGTCAACTCTGTGAACTTGTCAGAAGCCAGGGGTGAGCCTCTACCTGCTTGCTCAGAAAAGTCCCCTCTTGAGAGCTTTCCTGTTATTTGGCCATTCCCACATCGGTAGGTATCAAGAAAGATTGACTCTATCCTTGGAAAATCAAAACAATTGAGACCACTAAGACTGGGACTTGGACTGGCTCTGGGTGCCTGACTTACTGGATCTAAGTTCAGAGAGTTTGATCACCACGGAAGTGACGTAAGTCACTTCCTTCAGGAATTGAATGAGTTCACTGCCTTGGCAACCACTTTGTCCTAAGAGTTGACTCCAAGGGTCCCATGAGATGGAGGCTGCCCCTGCTTCCTGTGACACTTTCACAAGTTAGAATGGTATATCAACCATAGGCACACAGGAACAGCTCTCCACACAGGCCTGGTTTGGTCCATCTTCTCTACATTAATAAGTGAGAGGCTGATTCATACATATCCCTACATCCTGACCAAGTTGTTTTCCATGGAAGATGACTTTTGCTCTCTCAGGTCTTTCATAGCTGCCTACAACTTATCCAGGTGTCATTTATGTAGGACATTTGAGGTTCTCAATAGGTGGAAGATCGCCTACATTCCTGTATTGAAATACCAACTCCTTCCCTGCTCTTCTGTAAAGTTAGATTGAGGGAAGAATGTATGATTAGGGTGAATAACAGGTTCGATTTGGGTGAGGAATCATTCTGAGGGTTGAATAACAGTATCGGGAACCCGCGATATTTACAAGAATATATAGGTGAAATATAAGTATGAAAACAGAAATCTAGTTAAGATTTGAAGCCGAGAAGGGCATGGGAACTTGATTGGGATACTTAGCGTTGAATTACGTTCTGAACAGATGTCTCAGATAAATCGATATACAATGGCATAGGACCATGTACCTTGAATGATTGAATGTAGAAGAGAACATCAAATCAAAAAGGAATACTCGGTAGGAACAGGAGATAGTAGTTTTAGGAAGAAGAGTGAGTATAGGATATGGACCAAAAGTTCTTTAGCAATATGGTTTCAGTTGAGAGTGAATGTAAATGTTAGCACATGTGAAGAGTCAGTCACGATGATGAACTGGGGAAAATATGGAGGAAAGCAGATATTAATAGAGACATTAGGAAATCAGGCAAAGTATAAACTGAGTCATAGGACTAGACATTTTCAACAGGGTTGAGTTTGGATATATAATGTTAGAAAGAAACAAATATGTAGTCACCAATAGGATTGACATTTGAGAGCATTAGGCAACCTGGACATGGGTGCATTTAGTAATCCATGCTCATTTTCCATTTAGGCTTTGGTACAATCATAGGAGTGACCTTTGTTTTATGTGTCCAGAATATTACTGTGATAAAATGTATATGTAGATCAGGTGACATGGGTATTTCTTCCACCATTTCTGGGAGCACTATTTTGAAGAAATATAAATTAGTATTGGGGGTACAAAGGGTATACCCTGTGTCATAGAATATATTGATAATGCATCAATTGACCATCATGTGAATAAATAATATAACTGGTTCCACTTTAAATAATGGATTGAATTGATATCTGAAAATATATAAAAAATCTAATATTGATATACAGTCATTCATTCCAACAAGTTATACATCTAATGGTAATATTAGGGTTATGGGTTATCATGAAAGGTGTGTGGGTTTTGCTTCAAAAGTGATTACGGAAATCGAAAATAATGTGTTTGGAAAGAAGTCTCAGTCAAGAAACATGGAGAAATACATGTGTTCTGAAGCAGGAAGTGACTGAAAGTGAAACAAATGCCTATCAATTTGCTAACTTGTGGATGAAATATGTATCCAATGATGTGCATAAACTGAAGAAATAGCAATGTACCAGTGTTGAATAAAAATGAACTTCAAAATACACATCATGTCCCATAGTAATCTACTTGAATTGATGTTAAACAGGGTCAGTTACTGTAGAAATGTTAGGATATGTATGCACAATTCAACGAAGTTAGTTTTCAGTACTAGGAAACAAGTATGTATTTTAGGTGGATGAGTATTTCTGAGAATAATCTTGTGAAAAGTTGATTATAAATCCACATACATGAATATAAATGAATTTAGGGAGTCTACAATAAGACACATGTTTCATATTTTGAAAAATCTAGACAGAGTGCATATATATATATATATATATGTATATATATATATATATATATACTTATATATATATATACACACACACAGAGAGAGAGACATTAAAAATTGCAATATATATGCCAATCGAAATTTATCGTGAAATATATATCATCATCAGATCCAAAAATATTAATTTCACTGAACATGGATTTTTGTATAAGGTTGTTCAAATAGGAAGCTCACCCATGGGTTGTATTTTCAGTTCCAACAGCGTTTACGAGGAGTGGTCATTTCTCACAATTTGTATCTGCCAATCAGCCTCCTCATGAGACTGTATGTGTGATAACCAGGTAGGATTCTATATGTGCATATAAAAACACATTTTCTGAATAAGCTAGAGAGAATGGGAGACAGTAATTTACATATTTGTTAACTTTAAAAACACATGGAAAACTATTTCAATTAAAAATTGACTAGATTTATTACTCCTACCCTATATAATGCAAAAGGCAAGTCCAACTATACACCATGCCTCCTATGAAATGCTTGTATTTCTATTTTGTTTGAGTTATTTTTCTCCATCATATTAGGATTAGTAGTCAGAGTCTATTAGGATATGGGTTAATGTCAGGGATTCAGTATTTCAAATAAATGCTGCACACAAATTTTTGCACTCTCATACAGAAAACTGCCTTGACATTACCCTCGCCTGAAAAAGACACAATTAGAGGAGAAGAGTTAAAAATTCTGTGAATACATATCTGGAATGGAATACGCTCAGGAGTTCACAACCTTGGAGGTGGTAGAGGAGTTTCCAAAAGTAAGGGACAGGGTAAACACTCAACAAACATGGAGCTCTGCTGGCCTAAAGACTTCTTGAGAAACTGCCTCTGAGGTTGCGCACTTGAAATATAAGTATTTGTCAGGAGCTTCCTTTGTAGTGAGACCATCAAAGCTGGGTGTGCATGTATGTGACCTGGAGGACATAGTTTCTTATTTTCCACTGAACATGAGGCAGCAGTGCTGATTTCTCTCTATGTAGGTTAACAGTGTCCACTGGGGGCTAAGTTTCTCTCTGTGTGGACTGTGAAGCCATTTGGTCATCCTCCACTTTTCGTGGTATTTCTTACTGCTGCACTGGGAGTTTGTTATTTGCTTCACGAAATACAAGTAGTTCACCTGGTACAGTGCTGGAGGGAGTTCTGTCACCTGTGGTGGGTAAGGGTCTGCAAGAGAATGCACCAACCATGCTTCTATCCCACATAGCTTTTCCCTTGAACATAACATCCTGATTCTGAACATTGCCCTGAAACCTCTCCAAATAACAAG
The DNA here is from genome assembly GCF_048772815.1 of Callospermophilus lateralis. Classification (NCBI taxonomy): domain Eukaryota; kingdom Metazoa; phylum Chordata; class Mammalia; order Rodentia; family Sciuridae; genus Callospermophilus; species Callospermophilus lateralis. Next base: position 247,710 of record NW_027513059.1, read on the forward strand.
ATGCCTTTACATATAAGGGTCTGCTGGCTGCATCATGTCAGTCACAAGCCATTTGGAAGACAATGGAAGATCCCCATGGCCCCACCACAGATGTTTTATCACACACCTGCCCTCCACTGCTCTAGGCCCACTACTCAGAAGGCTCCAACTTACTGGCATCTCTGTTCTACACCATTTGCATGAAACCCAGTGAATGAAGGCACTGTCTGTTATACTCATGATCAGAAACCGGACATCCAAACTTTCTCCAGTGGTACCTGGTCCTGGGAATTTCAAAAATTTCATGGTATTTATCTAGCCATTTTTCAAGGATGAAGTTGGAGGCACTGTGGGTTTCAATTCATTCAGGAACCTTTAAATTTTGAGAAAGCTGATTTCAATGAAATGTCTATAGAACTCTCACAGACAAGGCTTCTCAAAGAGTGGCCAAAAGGTCACATGAAACCAGGCCCATTGAGGTCTACAGTGTGAGTTTCATGTGTGTTTTGACTCTCAACTATGGCTGCCAAGTCATTCAGAATAAAATCATGTGATATCCTGGCTGAAATTTCCAATGCTCTGTGGAAAGCCACCCTGGGCCTAGATCTCAGTTTCCAAGGGCAACTCTCATGTGTGGCCTCTTATAATCCCAACACAATTCATGACACCTCTTCTCTGAGTTCAGTTCCAGAACTCAGTGTCTAAGGGGAATCACACCAGAGTTCACACCCAGGTGGACCCAGTCTGTTAGGGTAAAAGAAATTGAAGTTAAAGTGTAAAATAGCGGGTGTTGTAAAGTTTCTAAGCTGCAAAGCCTGAGTTAAAATGTAAAGGACCAGGTATTGTTAAGTTCCCATGCTAAACCTAAAACCTGAAATTCCTGTAGCTGTTAGGACAATCCTTTCACTGCCCATTAAATATTCCCCCTGACCATCCAGTTGTTTAATAATCTAGGACCCTGTGCAGCTTGGCACCTAAGCATATCAGGGCCCAAACCAATCAGTTTGAATGTACCCCCCTCCTTAGGATCGACCTATCACCCCCGCCCGACCTGATTCCACCAATGAATGTGCTAATCAAGTTGGAGAGTTGTTGTTCGATTTTCCGGCTGATCAAGATGATTTCCTCTGATATATATAAAGCCTCTGCCTACCCAAAAAGTGTACTGAAGCACTGCTTAACCTCTTCTCGGGAATCTGGGCCGCTGTTGCTTGTTGAGTGAGCACAGAGCCCCAGCGAACTGAATTGGATCCTCAAGAAATCCCCATTGCTGTTGCATGAGCCAGTCTCTTGGTAGTCTCTTCCTCCGACGTCTGCTGGAATCTTACAAGTAATCTCTTCCAACTGCCACACAAATGACCACAATTAAAACCAAAACACTCCCACATGGCCCTCATATTCTTCCATATAGACACTCATCATATCCTCTGGCTAAAGGTTTCCATGAGGGGCGCAGCCCAAGACAGTGTCCAAAATAAGCTCCCTTGCCTCTGGTTTGCCTAAAGTCAGGGTGGCCTGTACAACCTTCCTGTGAACCAGGAGTGGTCAAATAGGCCTGCCATTAATACTACTTCGGTTCACCAATTTGAGGCCTACTGACTGTGGGGTTTAGATTCTTTATGTGAATTGGAGTAATCAGAAAACCCAAGCACCTATGGGCTAGCCTCTGCAGGGCTTTTAAGAACTCAATTGACCCAAAGGATCCCTATTCTCACTTGATGGAGGTCAGGAACCTTACAAAGGAAGGTGAGAGACTTTATCCATAATGACTGCTCTTTTGGCCAGTTTGGTTTGAATGCACACATGGGATCATTCTTTAGATCCATTAGGTGCTGATAATCTAAGCCACAGACTCACAAAGGGCCAAAAGGCTGAATCAGACACATCTCCTTCCAAAGAAATTAAGAAAAGAGCCACAGGGGATGTCCATTCATTTCCATTTGAAAACTGTTTTCTTCAGGTTTCAAAAAGAGATGGCCTGAGGCAAAGACCTTGCTGACATTCAGGTCAACAGAACAATAGGTAAGCAAAAGGCCCAAAGCAGGGTTTCTCCAATGAGACTTAAATGGTCACTCTGATATCTGAGTATTCTGAGATGCTCTCCATTCCCTTCAGCTATCCAGTACATGGCCATGTCACAGAGCTTTTAGGTGGTACATATCTTGGAGAGAAAACCATGAGCCTATTCTGGATATTGGCCAGAATTCAGGAAGAAAACAGGAACTTAGAAAGATAGCAGGTGTTGCCCATCGATAAGGAAAGCCTCAGACCATTAATAAATTTGGCAGGATACATGCTGGGATGCGTTCTACTAGACAACACAAATCCATTGATCCATTCTCTTTTCAACTGTCTACAACCACGGACACAGTGGGATTCAGAGACATAGAAACACTCGCCTTGTCAAATGACTTACTAGAAACAGTTCACTCGAAACCAAACAAACCGCCGCTACTACCTATTCTCAGAACATTAGACAAAACCACAAACACACACACACATACAAAGGCACCTCCTTCCCCCAAGTAGGACTGTGACTATCCAGAGTGTCCTATGACTGGTGGGTCATACTATTTTCCACTGAAATGGCCTGTCCTTTCTCAGATCTGGTCTCCTTGTCCAACTCTGTGAAGTTGTCAGGAGCCAGTGGTGAGCCACTACCTGCTTTCTCAGAAAAGGCCCCTCTTCAGAGCTTTCCTGGCATTTGGCCATCCACACATCAGTAGTTACCAAGAAACTCTGACTCTCTCCTTGGTAAATCAAAAAAATTGAGACCCCTGGGACTCGGACTGTGACTGGCTCTGAGTGCCTGGCTTCCTGGATACCAAGTTCAGACAGTTCCATCACCAAAGAAGTGTGATGAGGTCACTTCCTTCAGGAACTGAATGAGGTCACTATCTTGACAACCTCTTTGCCTTCACAGTTGCTTCCAAAGGTCCCATGATATGGAGGCTGCCCCTACTTCCTGTGATACTTTCACAGGTTATAATGGTATATCAACCATAGGCACCTAGGGACAGCTCTCCACATAGGCCTGTTTTGGTCCATCTTATCTATATGAAAAAAAGAGAGGCTCATTCAGACACAACCCTTTATCCTGACCAGGTTATTCACCATGGAAGATGTCTTTTGCTCTCTCAGGTCCTTCATAGCTGCCTACATCTTCTCCATGGATCATTTCTGCATGGGCCTTTTAGGTTCTCAGCAGGTGGAGAATCCCCTACATGCCTGTATTTTGAGACCAACTCTGTCCCTGCTCTTCTGAAAAGTTAGATTGAGGGATCAGTGTATGGTTAAGGTTAATAACATGTTTGATTTGGGTTAGGAATCATTCCGCTCAATTAATAATGGTATTGGGAACCTGTGACATTTTTAAGAATATATAGGTGAAATATAAGTATGAAAACAGAAATCTAGGTAAGATTTGAAGCCCAGAAGGGCATTGGGCCTTTGATTGGGATACTTAGCATTGAATTATGTTATGCACAGATGTCTCAGATAAATCGATATACAATGAAATAGGACCTTGTACCTTGGATGATTGAATGTAGAAGAGAACATCCAATCAAACAGGGATAGTCTGTAGGATCAGGAAGATAGTCGGTAGGTGTTGAAATGAGGGCGAGTATAGACTTTGGACCAAAAGTTCTTTAACAATAGGGTTTCGGTTAGAGAGTGAATGTCAATATCAGCACATGTTTAGGGTCACTCACAATGATGAACTGGGGAAAATATGTAGCAAAGCAGATATCAATAGAGATATTAGGAAATCAGGTATAGTACAAAGTGAGTGATAATATTAGACATTTTCAACAGGGTTGAACTTGACTGTATAATCTTAGGGAAAAATAAATATGGAGTCACAAATAGATTGACATTTGAGAGCATTAGGCAATTTAGACATAGATGTTTTAGTAATCCATGGTCAATTTCCATTTAGGCTTTGGTACAATCATAAAGGTGAACTTTGCATTTTGTGTCCAGATTATTACAGTGATAAAATGTATATGTAGATCAGGTGGAGTATTTCTTCCACTGTTTCTGGGAGCAATATTTTGAAGATGCATAAATTAGTATTGGGAGTACAAATGGGTGTACCATGTGTTTATGAATATTGAGATAATGCATGAAGAGACCATACTGAGAATTAAAAATATAACTGGTTCCAACTTTAAATAATGGAATGAATTGATATCTGAAAATATACATGAAATCTTATATTGATACACATACATTCATTACAACCATTTATACATCTAATGGAAATATTAGGGTTATGGATAATCATGAAAATTGTGTATATTTTGCTTCAAAAATCATTATGAAAATCAAAAATAATGTGTTTGGAAAGAAGTTTCATGATAAGACCAGTCAAGTAACCTGCAGGAATACGTGTGTTCTGAAGCAGAAAGTGATTGAAAGTGAAACAAATACCTGTAAATTTGATAACTTTTGGATTAAATATATATCCTATGATGTGCAAAAAAAGAAGAAATAGTAATTTACCAGTGTTGAATAGGAATAAACGTCAAAATACATAAAATGTCCCATAGGAATCAACTTGCTTTGATATTAAACTGGGTCAGTTACTATAAAAATATTAGGATTTGTGTGCACCGTTCACTGAAGTTAGCTTTCAGTACTAGGTAACAAATATGAATTTCAGGTGGATGAATATTTTTGGAATAATCTTCTGAAAAGTTGATTATAAATCCAAGTACATGAACATGAATAAATTTATGGAGTGTATAAAAGACACATATATTTCATGTTTTGAAGAACCTGGAGAATATATATATATATACAAAAAACACACACAGAGACATTAAAAACTGGCAATATATATGCCAATAGAAATTCATCATGAAATATATATCATCCATTGAAGCAAAAATATTTATTTTACTAAACATGGATTTAAGTAAAATGTTGTTAAACTAGGAAGCTCACCCATAGGTTGAATTTTCAGTTCCAACAGTGTTTAGGAGGAGTGATCTCTTCTCACAATTTGTATCTGCCATGTCATCCACCTCACAAAAATATAAGTGTGATACCAGGTAGGATTCAATATGTGCATTAAAAATACATGTTCTGAATAGGCTTCAGAGAAAGGGAAACAAGAATTCACATATTTGTTAACTTTAAATCACATGGAGAACTTTTTCATTTAAAAATTGACTAGATTTGTAACACCTACCCTTTATCATGCAAAAGGCAAGTCCAACTATACAACAGGCCTCCTCTGAACTGGTTGTATTTCTATTTTGTTTGGGTTATTTTTCTCCATCATATTAGGATTAGTAGTGAGAGTCTAGTAGGGTATGGGTAAGTGTCAGGGATTCAGAATTTCGAATGGAAAATAGGAAAATTAATCTCATGTGTATTCAAATATGTGCTACACAAAAATCTCCCCACTCTGATCCAGAACAATGCCTTGACATTTCCTTCACCACAAGTAAGACACAATTAGAGGAGAAGAGTTAGAAAATTTGTGAATACATATCCGGAATGGAAAATGCTCAGGAGTTCACAACCTTGGAGTTGGGAGAGGAGTATCCAAAAGTAAGGGATAGGGTAAACACTCCACAAACATGAAGTTCTTTTGGCCTAAAGACTTCTTGACAAACTGCCTCTGAGTTTGGGCACTTAAAGTATATGTTGTCGTCAGGAGATTTAGCTTCCTTTGTAGTGAGACCATCAAATCTGGAATGGCATCTATGTGACCTGGAGGACATGGTTTCTTGTTTTCCAATGAACATTAGACAGCAGTGATGAATTCTATCTTTGTCGGCAATTTTTGGCCACCTGGGTCTAAGTGTCTGCCCGCGTGGACTGTGAAGTCATTTGGTCATCCTCCACTTTTCGTGGTGTTTCTGGCTGCTGCACTCGTAGTTTGGTGTTGCTTCAAAAAATACAAGGAATTCATCAGGGACACAGTGCTGGAGGGAGTTCTGTCAGGTGTGGTGGGTCAGGGTTTACAGGAGAATGCACCAACCAGGCTTCTATCCCACATAGCTTGCCCCCTTGACAAGAGCAACCTGATTCTGAACATTGCCCTGAAACCCCTCTATATAATAAGATGCCTTTACATATAAGGGTCTGCTGGCAGCAGCATGTCAGTCACAAGCCATTTGGAAGTCAAAGACATATTCACATGGCCCCACCACAGATGTTTATCACACACCTTCACACCACAGCTCTAGGCCCACTACTCAGCAGGCTCCAACTTACAGGCATCTCTGTTCTACTCCATTTTCATGAAACCCAGTCAATCAAGGCATTGTCTGGTACACTCATGATCAGGAACCAGATATCCAAAGGTTCTCCAGTGCCACCTGGTCATGGGAATTTCAAACCTTGCATGGTATTTATCTAGCCATTTTTCAAAAATGAATTTGAGACACTCTGGGTTTCAATTAATTCAGGAACCATTAAATGGTGAGGAAGCTCATTTCAATGAAAGCTCTAGAGAACTCTCATAGGCAAGGCTACAGAAACAGAGGCCAAATGGTAACATAAGCAAGGCCCATTGAGGTCTACAATGTTAGGTCCATGTGTGTTTTGACTCTCATTGATGGCTGCCAAGTCTTTCAGAATAAAATCATGTGATATCCTTGCAAAGATTCCCAGTTTTCTGTGCAAAGCCACCCTGGGCCTAGATCACAGATACCAAGAGCGAATCTCATGCGTGGCCTCCTAAAATCTCAAAACAATTCATGGCAATACTTCACTGAGGTCAGTTCCAGAAAGCAGTCTCTAAGGGGAATCACACAACAGTTCAAGCCCAGGTGAACACAGTTATCTCTTCCAACTGACACACAAATGACCACAATTAAAACCAAAACACTTCGACATGGCCCTCATTTTCTTCCATATAGACACTCATCATAACCTCTGGCTGGAGGTTTTCATGAGGAGCGCAGTCCAAGACAGTGTCCAAAATAAGCTCCCTTGCCACTCATTTGCTAAAGTCAGGGTGGCCTGGACATACTTTCTGTGAACCAGGCGTGATGAAATAGGCATGCTGTGAAGACTACACCGCTTCTCTACTTTGAGGCCAACTGACTCAGAGGTTAAGATTCTTTATGTGAATTGGAGTCATGAGAAAACCCAAGCACCTCTGCAGGGCTTTGGAGAACTCCTCTGACCCAAAGGATCCCTATTGATGGAAGTCAGGAACCTCACAGAGGAAGGCGAGACGTCATCCACAAGAACTGCTCTTTTGGCCATTTTGGTTTTGGATGCACACATGGGATCTTTCTTTAGATCCATCAGGTGCTGAGAATCTAAGCCACAGCCTCACACAGGGCCAAGAGGCTAAATCACACACATCCCTTTCCAAAGCAATAAAGCAAAGGGCCACAGGTGATGCCCATTCGTTTCCATTTGAAAACTGTTTTCCTCAGGCTTCACAAAGGGGTGGCCTGAGGCAAAGAACTTCTTGAAATTAAGGGCAACAGAACATTATGTAAGCAAAAGGCCCAAAGCAGGGTTTCTCCACTGATACTTTACTGGTCACACTGATATCTGAGTTTTCTGAGATGCTCGCCATTCCCTGCAGATATCCAGTACATGGCCATGTCACAGAGCTTGGAGGTGGTACATATCTTGGACAAAAAAACATGAGCCAATTCTGGAGATTGGAAAGAATTCAGGAAGAAAATTGGTAATTAGGAAGATAGTAGGTGTTGCCCATCCTTAAGGAAAGCCGCAACCCATTCATAAATTGGGCAGGTTGAATGCTGGGAAGCTTTCTACTAGACAGGACAAATACATTGATGCATTCTCGTTTCTAATGTATACAACCACGGACACAGTGGAATACACAGACATAGAAACACTCGCCTTGTCAAACGACTTACTAGAAACAGTACACTCCAAAAAAAAAAAAAAAAAAAACTAACCGCCTTTCCTACCTATTCTCAGAAGATGAGACAAAATCATAAACCCACAACCACACCCACAAAGTCACCTCCTTCCCCCAAGTAGGTCTGTGACTCTACGGAGTGTCCTCTGACTGGTGGGCCATACAATGTTTCCCCGAAATGTCCTGTCCTGTCTCAGATCTGGTCTACTTGGCCAACTCTTTTAAGTTGTCAGAAGGGAATTTTGAGCCACTACCTGCTTTCTCAGGAAAGGCCCCTCTTCAGAGCTCTCCTTGCTTTTGGCATCATAATATCAGTAGGAACAAAGAAAGACTGACTCTGTCTTTGGTAAATCCAAGCAAGTGAGCCCACTGGGACTGTGACTGGGACTGGCTCTGTGTGCCTGGCTTCCAGGATCCCAAGTTCAGAGAGATCCATCACGAAGGAAGTGAGGTGAGGTCACTTCCTTCAGGAACTGAATGAATTCACTGTCTTGTAAACCATTTTGTCCTAATAGTTGCTTCCAAGGGTCCCATTAGATGGAGGGTTCCCCTACTTCCTCTGAAATGTTCACAAGTTAGAATGGTATGTCAACCTTAGGAACCCGGGAATAGCTATCCACACAGGCCTGGTTTGGTCCTTCTCCTCTACATTAAGAAGAGAGAGGCTGATTCAGACACATCCCTTCATCCTGACCAGGGTGTTTGACATGGAAGATGACTTTTGCTCTCTCAGGTCCTTCATAGATGACTATATCTTCTCCAGGGTTCATTTCTACATGGATCTTTGAAGTTCTCAGCAGGTGGAAGATCCCCTACATTCCTGTATTGTAAGACCAACTCTGTCCCTGCTTTTCATTAAATTTAGATTGAGGGAACAGTGTATTCTTAGGGTTAATAAAATGTTTGAATTGGGTTAGGAATCATTCTGCGGGATGAATAATGGTATTGGGAACCTGCGATATTTATAAAAATATAGAGGTTAAATATATGAATAAAAACAGAAATCTAGGTAATTTTGAAGCCTAGAGGGCATTGGGCCCTTGATTGGGATACTTAACTTTGATTTACATTGTGCACAGATGTCTCAGAAAAATAGATATATAATGGCATAGAACCTTGTACCTTGGATGATTGAATGTCGAAGAGAACATCCAGTCAAAAACGGATAGTCGGTAGGATTAGGTAGATAGTAGGTTTAGGAAGAAGTGTCAATATAGGATTTGGAATATATGTTCTATCGCAATAGTGTTTTGGTTAGAGAGTGAAAGTAAACATAACTTCATGTGAAGGGTCAGTCACAATGATGAACTGGGGAAAATATGTAGGAAACCACATATCAATAGAGACATAATGAAATCAGGCAAAGTATAAAGTGAGTGATATGATTAGGCATTTTCAACAGGGTAGAGTTTGAATATATAATCTCTGGAAGAAACAAATATGTAGTCACCAACAGGATTGATAATTGAGAGGATTAGGCAACATGGACAGGAATGTTTTTAGTAATCCATGTTCACTTTCCATTCAGACTCCGGTACAATCATAAGTGTGACATTTACTTTTTGTGTCCCGAATATTACTGTGATAAAATGTGTATGTAGATCTGGTGACATGAGTATTTCTTACACCATTTCTGGCAGTAATATTTAGAAGACATATACATAAGTATTGGTTGTACAAAGAGGTGTGCCCTGTGTCTATGAATATAGAGATAATGCATGAATTGACCACACTGTGAATAAATAATATAGCTGATTCCACTTTAAATAATGGATGGAATTGATATCTGAAAATATTTAAGATATCTTATATTGATATAAAATCATTCATTCCAACCAGTTATACATCTATTGTTAATATTAGTGTTATTGTTTATCATGAACGGTGTCTGAGTTTCGCTTCAAAAATGATTATGAAAATTGAAAATAATGTGTTTTGTAAAGAAGTCTCATGAAAAGACCAGTCAAGAAACATGGATGAATACATGTGTTCTGAAGAAGGAATTGATTGAAAGTGAAACAAATGCCTATAAATTTGCGAAACTGTGGATGAAAAATATATCCTATGATGTGCATAAACTGAAGAAATCATAATGTACCAGTGTTGAATAAAAATGAACGTCAAAACACACAGCATGTCCCATTGGAATCTACTCGCATTGATGTTAAACTGGGTCAGTTACTGTAGAAATATTAGGATTTGTATGCAACATTCACTGAAGTTAGTTTTCACTAGTAGGAAAAAATATGTATTTCAGGTGGATGAATATTTCTGAGAATAATCATGTGAAAATTTGATTATAAATCCACATACATGAATATGAATGAATTTAGGAAGTGTGTAATAAGACACATATATTTCATATTTTGAAAAATCTGGAGACTGTATATATATATATATATATATATATATATATATATATATATATACACACAGACATTAAAAAGTAGCAATATATATGCCAATCGAAATTCACCATGAAATATAAATCATCCACAGATGCAAAAATATTCATTTTACTGAACATGGATTTATGTATAATGTTGTTCATCTAGGAAGCTCACCCATAGGTTTAATTTTCTGTTCCAACAGTGTTTAGGAGCTGTGATGTCTTCTCGCAATTTGTATCTGCCAAGTAAGCCACCTCACAAGATTGTACGAGTGGTACCAGGTAGGATTCTGTATGTGCATATAAAAATACATGTGCTGAATATGCTACGGAGAAAGGGAGACACGAATTCATACATTTGTTTACTTTAAAAACACATGGAGAACTCTTTCAATAAAAAAATTAACTAGTTTATACCTTCTACCCAATATAATGCAAAACACAATTCCAACTACACACCATGCCTTCTCTGAACTGCTTGTATTTCTATTCCGTTTGGGTTATTTTACTCCACCATATTAGGATTAGTAGTCAGAGTCTAATAGGGTATATGTTAGTGTCAGGGATTTAGTATTCTGAATGGAAAATTGGAAAATGAATCCAATGTGTATGCAAATATGTGCTACACAAAATTTTTCCCACTCTCATCCAGAACAATGCCTTGACAATACTTTCACCCCAAGTAAGACACAATTAGGGAAAAAGAGTTAGGAATTCTGAGAATACAAATCTGGAATGGAATATGATCAGTAGTTCACAAACTTGGAGGTGGTAGAGGAGTTTCCAAAAGTAAGGGACAGGGTCAAAACTCTCCATATAACAAGATGCCTTTACAAATAAGGGTCTGCTGGCTGCATCCTGTCAGTCACAAGGCATTTGGAAGCCAATGGCAGATCGAAATGGCCCCAGCGCATATTTTGTGTCACACACCTGCCCAACATTGCTCTAGGCCCACTGCTCAGCAGGCTCCAACTTACTGGCATATCTGATCTACACCATTTTCATGAAACCCAGTCAATCAAGGCACCGTCTGGTATACTCATGATCAGCAACAGGACATCCAAAGTTTCTCCAGTGCCACCTGGTCATGGGAATTTCAAAAATTTCATGGTATTTATCTAGCCATTTTTCAAGGATGAAGTTGGAGGCACTATGGGTTTCAATTAATTCAGGAACCATTAAATGGTGAGGAAGCTCATTTCAATGAATGCTCTGAAGAACTCTCACAGGCAAGTCTTCCTAAAGAGTGGCCAAAAGGTCACATGAAGCCAGACCCATTGAGGTCTACAATGTGAGTTCCATGTGTGTTTTGACTCTCAACTATGGCTGCCAAGTCTTTAAAAATAAAATCATGTTATATCCTGGCTGAGATTCCCAGTGCTCTGTGGAAATCCACACTGGCCTTAGATCTCAGTTTCCAAGGGTCACTCTCATGCGTGGCCTAATAAAATCCCGACAAAATTTATGGCAATACTGCTCTGAGGTCAGTTCCAGAACTCAGTCTCTAATGGGAGTCACACCAGAGTTCAAGCCCAGGTGGACCCAGTCATCTCTTCCAACCACGATACAAATGTCCACAATTAAAACCAAAACACTCCCACATGGCCCTCATCTTCTTCCATATAGACACTAATCATTACCTCTGGTAGCAGGTTTCCATGAGGGGCGCAGCCCACAACAGTGTCCAAAATAAGCTCCCTTTTTCCCTCATTTTCCTAAAGTCTGTGTGGCCTAGACACCCTTCCTGTTAACCAAGAGTGATCAAATAGGCATGCCGTTAATGCTGCTTTGCTTCTCCAATTTGAGGCCAAATTACTGTGCGGTTTAGATTCTTTATGTGAACTGGAATCATGAGAAAACCCATGCACCTATAGGCTAGCCTCTACAGGGCTTTAAATATCTCATTTGACCCAAAGTATCACTATTCTCACTTAATGGAGGTCAGGAACTTTACATAGGAAGGCGAGAGACTTCATCTACAATATCTGCTCTTTTAGCCATTTTTGTATTGGATGCACACATGAGATATTTCTTTGGATCCATCTAGTGCTGAGAATCTAAGCCACAGCCTCACACAGTGCCAAGAGGCTGATTCAGACACATCCCTTTCCAAAGCAATTAAGCACAGAGCCACAGGTGATGCCCATTCATTTCAATTTGAGAACTCTTTTCTTCAGGCTTCACAAAGGGGAGGCCTGAGGCAGAGACCTTCCTGACATTCAGGGCAATAAAACAATAGGTAAGCAAAAGGCACAAAGCAGGCTTTCTCCACTGAGACTTTACTGGTCATACTGATATCTGAGTTTTCTAAGAAGCTCGTCATTCCCTTCAGGTATCCAGTACATGTCCATGTCACAGAGCTTGGAGGTGGTACATATCTTGGGCACAAAAGCATGAGCCTATTCTTTAGAGAGGCCAGAATTCAGGAAGAAAACAGGAACTTTGGAGGATAGCAGATGTTGCCCATCCATAAGTCAAGTAGCAGTCCATTCATAAATTGGGCAGTATGAAGGCTGGCAAGCTTTCTACTAGACAGGACACATCCATTGATGCATTCTCTCTTCTTATGTCTACAACCACGAACACCGTTTTATATACAGACATAAAAACACTCGCCTTGTCAAAGTACTTACCAGAAAGAGTTCACTCAATCCAAACAAACCGCCTTTGATACCTATTCTCAGAACAAGTGAAAACCACAAACCTACACCTACACCCATAAAGGCACCTCCTTTCCCTAAGTAATTCTGAGACTATTTGGAGTGTCCTCTGACTAGTGGGCCACAGTATGTTCCCTTTAAATGGCATGTTCTCTGTCAGATCTGTCCTCCTTAGCCAACTCTGTAAAGTTGTCAGGAGCCAGCATTGAGCAACTACCTTTTTCTCAGGAAAGGCCCCTCTTCAGAGCTCTCTTGGCATTTTGCCATCCTCACATCAGTAGGTACCAAGAAAGACTGACTCTGTCTTTGGTAAATCCAAACAAGTGAGACCACTGGGACTGGGACTGGGACTGGCTCTGTGTGCCTGGCTTCCTGGATCCCAAGTTCAGATAGTTCCATCAACAAGGAAGTGAGGTGAGGTCAATTCCTTCAGGAACTGAATGAGGTCACTGCCTTGGCAACCACTTTGTCCTAACATTTGCTTCCAAGGGTCCCATGAGATGCAGGCTGCCCCTACTACCTGTGACAGTTTCACAAGTTAGAATGGTATATCAACCATAGGCACCCGGGAACAACTCTCTAAACAGGCCTGGTTTGGTCCATCTTCTCTACATTAAAATTTGAGAGCCTGATTCAGACACAACCCTTCATACTGACCAGGTTGTTTTCCATGGAAGATGACTTTTGCTCTCTCAGGTCCTTCATAGCTGCCTACATCTTCTCCAGTGATCATATCTGCATGGATCTTTGAGGTTCTCAGCAGATGAACAATCCCCTACATTCCTGTATTGTAATACCAACTCTGTGCCTGCTCTTCTGTAAAGTTAGATTGAGGGAAGAGTGTATGGTTATGTTTAATAACATGTTTGATATGGGTTAGGAATTATTCTGCTGGATGAATAATGGTATTGGGAACCTGAGATATTTATAAGAATATAGAGTTGGAATATTGTAATGGTTGGGCAGGCATAGGAGGAAGAGACCACCAAGAGACTGTCTCATGCAACAACAAAGGGTTTATTGAGGGTCCAGCATGCTGGGGCTCAGAGCTCACTTGAATAGAGCAGAGAGTCCTGAGAACAGCTTAAACAGAGCTTATATAGTTTCCTTGGAGAGGGCAGGGAGGGAAATTTATTGATGCGTCAGGGAGAGTGGGCAGTTTGCTTTCAACGGGATGATGGAGTACATTCTGCAGTTTGGCAGTTGGGGACAGCACATTCTGGGAACAAGATTAGCAAACAGTTCTCAAGATTTCAACAGTGTTTTATTAAGCATACAGAAAAATAGGAAGTGACAAGTACCTATTTTATTAACTTTTTATTCCCCAATTCTTCTTCTGGTTACTTTTAATCATGAAAGTGATCATTGAAGGGTGTCACATTTTATGTCTCCTAGTGGGGTATATTGTTGTCTGATTACCATAAGTTTAAATTGTCCAATTTGAGCTTCGAGAAAGGAAACTACATGGTTGAGCCAACAGGGTCCTACAGTTAGCAATAATATGAGGATTATTAATGGACAGGCCTGGGCTTATGAAAGCATAGTTAACCAGAGGGACTGTGTGAACCAAGACTCAAACCACCCTTTTTGGGCCTCTCTCTCTCGTTGACACTCTTAAAGGCATTTTCTTAATATACTCATAGGTTCTTATACAACTCCAGTATGGTCGGCATAAAAACAACCTTCTTCCCTCAATGCAGCACAAAGTCCCCCTTCTCTCATGAAGAGAAGGTTTAACCCTCGCCTGTTCTGTAAAACAACTTCAGAGAGAGAGGTTAAACATTCCTGTAAAGCTGTGATGGAGGTTTTATTATCTTTAATTTTTGGTCTATTGCTGCTTCTAATTGGGTCATTTGTTGTGTCCCATGGACTAGGGTTCCTGTGCTCACTCCTGCAGCAACTCCTATTCCTAATAGGATGGCTAAAGTGAGAGATACAGGTTCCCGGTGGAAACAGGTTGTATGCCCTCCGATTTGATCTTTAAATGAACATGCATCATCCTAGAACACTCTGGGAAACATCTGCACCATTACATAATTAATCACATCTGTTGACCATTTCATGAAAACATAAACAATGTTTAAGTATATAGAATTATACTGTTGTTGGTACGGAAAAGGAAAGGAATCTAAGATAGCACCGAAGACAGGGAAACAGCCCTATTTGGTTGCAAACGGATTTAGAGGGTATTGCTTCTGTTGTAATCAATTAATCTTCTGAACCCCAAGTTTAGGTAGTTTCAGAATTTGTACCCAACATGTAAGGGAAGGGGCTCAGAAGTTCACAGTCTGCAGAAGTTCACAAAAAGCAGTTTTTGTTTCTGTTATTTTTTCCTCTGTTCTCGGCAAGTTAACTTTTCAAGGACACTTGGGACAGGGAGAGCTTTTTTTTTTCTCTTTTTTTTTCTCCCTGCCAGCTGTTACCATGGAGCCTAGTTGGTAACTTCTTTACTTAGAATTGTAGCCATCTCTGAGAATCCCCAGCTCAAGGCCAGAGGCCTTGTTCACTTATTTTGTGAAAAACTCGTAAGGGGGTGTCTAGCTTAGGAGTGCTGATTTTTCCAGCCACTGGCCAAGTAGAACAGGGCGACATGAAAACACGGAGTTTATCTACATTGAATTCTTTTATAGGGACTCTTTTGCTGAAAGTCCTAAAGTCAGCAATGGTGAAGACTTCTGGAGAAGGTCATATAAGACTTTTCTGTGGGCCTGGTGAAGAGGGGCAAGACGTGGAAAGCAAGGCTGAGAGCAGCTCCGTTTATCTGAGAATTAGGAAGGAGAGATGTAAAAGAATATTGGGAAAGGGGTTTGTGATTTTCCTGGCAACAAAAACTTGAGCAGTAGAACAGGTAGAGCAGAGGGGACGACAGGAGTGAGTATCCCAAAAAGCCTGTGAGGGACTTTAAATTCTTAGTCACCTGTTTTCAGTGATTACAAGGCAACTTTAATGGTCACTTTCATTACATCTTGGATAGTGGTCTGAGGGATCTCCTCAGCTGGTTTGAGCTTTGGGTTAGCTGGTAAGAGGACCTGATGGGACCTGCTCTGGGCACTTACTGGAGAAAAGAGGACTGAGTGGGTGGAGGGGTACCTCAGTACCTGATACCTCAGCAAGGGCGCAATTGTCTGAGAACCGGCCGAGGTTTGGTTTTTTGATCTAGTAAATGGAGGGGAGAAATCAGGTTGCTCAGGTGGGAGTGAAAGCAGAGAGTCTGGAGCAGAAGGCTGAGGGTTAGGATCTATTGGAGAAGCATAGTTCAGGACGTGAGTGAAGGAGGGAAAAGGTCTTCACATAGGGGAATCTCCTTCCACCCTTTTGATCACTTGTAGAAGTTAAAAATGTCATGCATAATTTGAGGATCTAGAGAGCCTTCTGGGGTCCATCGGTTTTGGTTGTCTAATTGGTAATATGGCCAATGCTGTGTACTGAATTTGATGGGGAGTTTGGGTTCCACCAGGCAGTCCCTGTATGCTAACATCCCCATGACTTACAGAAGAAGTTGGCTTTTTCCCCTCACAGCCGTGGCTCTTTGTGGCTTTGATAGTCTGCCATGCAAACATAGTAATCTGGGCTAGCCAACCTGCATCTTGCTCGCGTGTCCCTACATCCATAATGTTTGTTTCCATTATCGATGATACAGAAGGTATTTAATAGAATTTTAGTGGGATCCACTTTATCAGATATATCCCAATAGGAAAAACCTATAGCCAGCTGACAAATGTCTGGGTGGAGAGATGGCCACCAGGTCCCTATGGGGGCTGTAAGCGAGATAGACCATACTTCTTCTCTAGTAGGATTTGTGATCAGCCATCGCTGATGAACCACCTGATGAGGTTTAGGACTACTGGTGGCCAAGGGGAGAGTCTATAGCCTTATTCATATGGTGAATACACAATTTGAAAGGGTTACTAGTCATTTCCAGTTTCCAGCAAGAGTCTGGACAGAGCGCAGGCTTGAGATGAGAGGCATGGATCCAGGAATTGATTCCGTATACATTTACTGATGTAGGTGTTATAAGTAGTACCTGGTATGTTCCTTTCCATGGGGGTTCCAGGAATGAAACCTGATGTCTTCTTATGTAGATGAAGTCTCTTACATTATATTGAAGTGGAGTCCCCTTGTCCCCAGTTTGGTAGGCCGTGGCCAGCTGTTTGAACAGATATCAATGAGTTCTTTCAAGAGCTTTAAGTCTGTCAAGCTAGGGGGTGTGAAAGGGATCCTTAGGTCTTAGAGTTGGGGTTAGGTCCCTTACTGGAGGAAGGGCACCATAGAGAATTTCACAGGTGGTGAGGTTACACAAAGAAACAGAGGGAGTATTTCTTGCATGAAACAGTGGATAAGGCAGGAGCATAGTCCAATCTTTTATGCAGGTCTCTAAGAGTAATTTCGTAAAGGTCTATTTAATGGTTCTATTTATTTTTTCTACCTGTCCTGAGTTCTGGGGTCTATAAGCATAATGTAACTACCAATTAATAACCAGGGTACTGGTTAACCTATTCTCAGAACATGAGACAAA
The DNA here is from genome assembly GCF_048772815.1 of Callospermophilus lateralis. Taxonomy (NCBI): domain Eukaryota; kingdom Metazoa; phylum Chordata; class Mammalia; order Rodentia; family Sciuridae; genus Callospermophilus; species Callospermophilus lateralis. The sequence goes on from NW_027513059.1 coordinate 265,121, forward strand.
AAAAGAATCCCACACCAACACCCACAAAGGCACCTGCTTCCCCCAAGTACATCTGTGACTATCTGGAGTATTCTCTGACTGGTGGGTCATACTGTGTTCCCCAAAAATAGCCTGTCTTGTCTCAGATCTGGTCTTCGTGGCCAACTCTGCGAAGATTTCAGGAGCCAGCATGAGCCACTACCTGCTTTCTCAGGAAAGGCCCCTCTTCAGAGCTCTTCTGGCATTTGGCCATCCCCACATCAGTAGGTACCATGAAAGACTGACTCTGTCCCTGGTAAATCCAAAGAAGTGAGCCCACTAGGAGTAGGACTGGGACTGGCAATGGGTGCCTGGCTTCCTGGATCCCATGTTCAGAGAGTTCCAACACCAAGGAAGTGACGTGAGGTCACTTCCTTCAGAAACTGAAAGAGGTCACTCCCTTGGCAACCACTTTGTCCTAACAGTTGCTTCCTATGGTCTCTTGAGATGGAGGATGCCCCTACTTCCTGTGACACTTTCACAAGTTAGAATGGTATATAAACCATAGGCACTCAGGAATAGCTCTCCACACAGGCCTGGTTTGATCCATCTTCTCTACATTAATAAGAGAGAGGCTGATTCAGATACACTCCTTTATCCTGATCAGGTTGTTTGCCATGGAAGATGACTTTTGCTCTCTCAAGTCCTTCATAGCTGCCTACATCTTCTCCAGGAATGATTTCTGCATGGACCTTTGAGTTTCTAAGCAGGTGGAAGATCCCCTACATTCCTGTATTGTAAGACCAACACTGTCCCCGCTCTTCTGTAAAGTTAGATTGAGGGAACAGTGTATGTTAGGTTTAATAACATGTTCAATTTGGGTTAGGAATCATTCTTCGGGATGAATAATAGTATTGGGAAACTCTCTCAGATCTGGTCTCCTTGGCCAACTCAGTGAAGTTTTCAGGAACCAGTGGTGAGACACTGCCTGCTTTCTCATGAACTGGCCCTCTTCAGAGCTCTCCTGGCATTTGGCCATCCTCACATCAGTAGGTACCAAGAAAGTCTGACTCTGTCCTTGGTAAATACAAACATGTGAGCCCACTGGGATTGGGACTGGGACTGACTCTGGGTGCCTGGCTTCTTGGATCCCCAGTTCAGAGAGTTCCATCACCAAAGAAGTGAGGTAGGTCACTTCATTCAGAATGAGGTCACTGCCTTGGCAAACACTTTGTCCTAAAAGTTGTTTCCTAGGTTCCCATGAGATGGAGCCTTCCCCTACTTACTGTGACACTTCAAGCTAAGAATTGTATATCAAAAATCGGCACCCGGGAACAGCTCTCCACACATGCCTGATTTGGTCCAACTACTCTACATTAAGAAGAGAGAGGCTGATTCAGACACATCCCTTCATTTTGACCTGGTTGTTTTCCATGGAAAATGAATTTTTCTCTCTCAGGTCCTCCATAGCTGTCAACATCTTCTCCAGGGATCATTTCTGTAAGGACCTTTGAGGTTCTCAGCAGGTGGAAGATCCCCTACATTCCTGTATTGTAAGACAAACTGTGTCCTTACTCTTTTGTAAAGTTAGATTGATGGAAGAGTGTATGGTTAGGATTAATAACATATTCGATTTGAGTTAGGAATCATTCTGCAGGATGAATAATGGTATTGGGAATCTGCGATATTTACAAGAATAAATAGGTGAAATGTAAGTATGAAAACAGAAATCTAGGTAAGATTTGAAGCCCAGAAGGGAATTGGGCCTTTGATTGTGACACTTAGCTTTGAATTATGTTCTGCACAGATGTCTCAGATAAATCGATATAAAATGGCATAGGACCTTGTACCTTGGATGATTGAATGTCGAAGAGAATATCCAGTCAAAAGGGGACAGTAGGTGGATTAGGAAGATAGTAAGTAAGTTTAGAAAAAAGAATGAGTATAGGAATTGGACCAAAAGTTCTTTAGCAACAGGGTTTCGGTTAGTGAGTGAATGTCAATGTCAGCACATGTGAAGAATGAGTCACAATGATGAACTGGGGAAAATATGTAGGAAAGCAGATATCTATAGAGACATTATGAAATCAGACAAAGTATAAAGTGAGTGATAGTATTAGATATTTTCAACAGGGTTGAATATGAATATATAATCTTAGGAAGAAACAAATATGTAATCATTTATAGGATTGACATTTGAGAGCATTAGCAAAATTGGACATGGATTTTTTTAGTAATCCATGTTTACATTCCATTTAGTCTTTGGTACAATCATAAGTGTGAACTTTGCATTTTGTGTCCAGAATATTACTGTGATAAAATGTTTATGTACATCAGTTGACAGAGTATTTTTTTCCACCATTTCTGGGAGCAATATTTTGAAGACATATAAATTAATATTGGGGGTACAAAGAGGTGTACCCTGTGTCTATGTATGTAGAGATAATGCATGAAGAGACCATACTGTGAATAAATAATATAACTGATTACACTTTAAATAATCGATTGAATTTATATCTGAAAATATGCAGAAAATCTTATATTGATATACAATCATTAATTCCAACCAATTATACATATAATGGTAATATTACTTTAATGGTTTATCAAGACGGGTGTGTGAGATTTGCTTCAAAGCGATAATGGAAATTGAAAATAATGTGTTTGGAAAGAAGTCTCATGAAACGAGCAGTCAAGAAACATTAAGGAATACATGTGTTCTGAATCAGGAAGTGATTGAAAGTGAAACAAATGCCTATCAATTTGATAAATTGTGGATGAAATATTTATCCTATGATGTGCATTAACTGAAGAAATAGTAATGTACCAGAGTTGAATAAAAATGAACGTCAAAATACACTTCATGTCCCATAGGAATCTATACCCATTGATGTTAAACTGGGTGAGTTACTGTAGAAATATTAGGAGTTGTGTGCACCATTCACTGAAGTTTGTTTTCAGTACTAGGAAACAAATATGTATTTCAGGTGGATGAATATTTCTGATAATAATCTTGTGAAAAGTTGATCATAAATCCACATATATGAATATGAATGAATTTAGGGAGTGTATAATAAGACACATATATTTCATATTTTGAAAAATCTGGAGAGTATATATATATATATATATATATATATATATATATATATATAACACACACACACACAGACATTAAAAAGTAGCAATATATATGGCAATCTAAATTAATCATGAAATATATATCATCCACAGATCCAAAAATATTCATTTTACTGAACATGGGTTTATGTATAATGTTGTTCAACTAGGAAGCTCACCCATAGGTTGAATTTTCAGTTCCAACAGCGTTTAGAATGAGTGATCTATTCTCACAAATTGTATCTGCCAATTCATCCACCTCACAAGAATGTACGTGTGGTACCAGGTAGGATTTGATATGTGCATATAAAAATACATGTGCTGAATAGGCTACAGAGAAAGGGAGACAGGAATTCAAATATTTGTTAACTTTCAAACACATGGAGAACTATTTAAATTGAAAATTTGCTAGATTTATAACTCCTACACTACATAATGCAAAAGGCAAGTCCAACTATGCACCATGCCTCCTCTGAACTGCTTGTATTTGTATTTTGTTGGGGTAATTTATCTCCATCATATTTGCATTAGTAGTCAGAGTCCAGTAGGGTAGGTTTTAGTGTCAGGGATTAAGTATTTCGAATGAAAAATTAGATAATGAATCCAATGTGTATGCAAAAAATCTTCCCATTCTCATCCAGAACAATGCCTTGACATTACATTCGCCCCAAGTAATACACAATTAGAGGAGAAGAGTTAGAAAATCTGTGAATACATATCTGGAATGGAAAATGCTCAGGAGTTCACAAGCTTGGATGTGGAAGGGGAGTTTCCAAAAGTAAGGGACAGGGTTGATAGACCCAACCTGATCATTTATTAAAATTGGGAGCCCACTTGCCAGAAAGCCATGAAAAGATAATTTTGGATTTATTATAAATTACTGCAAATTCTGAACCTGCTTGAATGTTTGCCCATGCCTTAAACTCACCCATGCCTGGCTCTCTGACCAGATTGCAGCCCTCTCTGAAACTTTAGTGACACCTCATAAATATTTTCTTTCCCTGGCCAGACAACGAGTCTCTGAGGCTCTAATGGTCCTCATAATTTCTGATGTTGGGGTGAGCTTAAAAAAAAAATGTAAACTACCGTTAGTGTGATGCTTGTTAAAGTTCTGTTATCTGTAACCCCCTTTTTGTGCATCTTTCTGGGCTATATAGCTGGGCTATAGGAGAGGTGGGTTTGCTGTCTTGCTCCCGCCATTTTGGGAGGGAGAGGTAGCCTTTCCCTTTGAAATAATTAGCTTGCCTTAATTTGATTTTACTAGGAGTCAGTGGTCTTTACATGCGTTCCTGGTCTAATATTTTGGAGTTCCCCAGTGAGATGACCCTGCCGGACAAGATCACAAGACCAGACTGCTGTAAATTCTGAAGTTGGCCTTCCTTCCAGGGCTCCAAGCTTGAGAGCAACTCTAGGGTTTGTGCAACTTGAGATGGTCCAAGGCCTTGGAGTTAGCCTTCAGTTCAGGGAGCACTGCAGTGAACCACCGCATTAAAACTATTAGCAAGCACCTGGTGGAGGAGGCATCCATAGGTAATTGGTGCCTTTATAACATCTGATATCCGGTTAAGGGAGATCTCTTCTGATGACAGAGAGGTGGACTGAGGAGGCTCACATATACTCCTGTCTGGGACAGTAACAAGAATCATTCTGTCATCTGTTCTGTTCTCTAGGGAATTCATCTGGAAGGGTAGAGAGGTGCCAACGGGCACGCATGCGCTCCTACGGGGAGCTTTAGGAAGACATTGCATTGCTCCTCTGTTTTCCTGTTTCGGCGCCGGATTTCTGTTTTTTTTTTTTTGTTGTTGTTGTTGTTGTTGTTTTGTTCTGTGTTCTATATGTTTTTTGTTTGTTTGTTTTTGTGCATTTTGTTGTGTGATTTCTGTGGTGAAAACTTAAGGATATCGGACATGAAAATAAAGCAAGTAAGCCTGACACCCTTTGGACTGAGTTTAAAGGAACTGCATTGAACTTTACACCCGTTTGTTAAGCAGTATGATAGAAGCCCCTAGCTGGCTGCCTGGAGCACACTCACTGCAGAGGGCAGTGACTGCGGGGGACCTAAGAACTGAGTATCTCCCAGGTTAATAAGTGAAACTCCTTTAAAATCCCTTGTCCCTCCAGATAAAGAGAGTCACAACCTTTTGGCAGAGTCCCTGTGTTTATCTTTGTTAGCAAAGCAATAAACCTTCGTTTTTCTTTTTCTCAAAACCCTGTCCTCATTTTTAAATTGGCATTAATTGGCTTCAAGTTCAGGAACCCAACTTTAAGTTACAAATTTTGATAACCCACCCGCACCCTGGAACTTTTTGAGAGCTGACTACAGAAATGTTAGGAGATGGAGCATGCTTGTGGTGGAACTGAAACAGAGGAGCAAATCCTGTAAGTAAAAGGAGGGACTGAGGGACTCCCAGCAGCTGCTGAAGCCTTATTTTTTCAGAGAATTCCCTAGGTCTTTCCCTGCAATTTAACGATAATGCCACCTCTGTCATCTTAAAAAAGAGGGAAAAAAAGGGGACACTAAATGCAGGAAAGTCACTATGGAGACCCTTGATTTTACATTTCAGGATGCTCCTCTGTGAAAACATCTGGTCCCCTTGTGGGGACATCTGTGGTGCAACTGGTGTAGGAGATTTTTCTCTTATCTGCTCTGTTTTAAAGGCTTCTGTCTGTCAGTCATAGTCTGGAGCTCCTTTCTGTCTGTCGTGTGTCTTTGTTTCTGGCACTTTAAGACATGTGCAATAATGTGTTGATATTATATATTGTTTCTTGGGAATGATTTTACCTGAATGTGTGTCTAAATGATGATGTTTTATTGTAACAATCTGGTAGCTTATTGGGTTTTTGAAGCATTGCAGAATCTTGCCGTTAAAAGTCAGATTGAGAGAATTGTTTAGTTTATGATTTCAGATAATTCATGCCAGAGAACTTAAATACTTAGGATGGAAAACTAAAGAACTCTACTTCCAAGTTGGCAAGAAATTTTCCAATCATTCAGTCTTTTTTTTTTCACCAATTTTTAATTGGGTAGCCTGGGAAAATGTCACTGTGTGTACCAGTGCATTAATTTGGACAAGGATAGTAAATCATAGTATGGTATCTGTTGACAACACAAGATGTAAAGATATAAAATTTTGTAAATTTTGTCTTAAGCTTGTATCAAAATTTTCAACATCCTATCTGGAAAATTATGGTTAAAATGCGTTAGGCCTGAGGTGTCTGCTCAGAATAGCAGTTTTTTCCTGCTCCTTCCAGACCTCAGCCAGGACTTAGATTGAAATGCAAATGAAAGAAGCCTGCAAGATCAGTAGGAGAATGATATGAGGCTTAAGGAAAAAAAAAAAGTAAATAGTATGGTATTTACTAATTACTGGTCAGTTATTTTTTCTAGGACTTTTATTTTTTTCCTTAGATCCTTTAATTTTTCTAACTCATAATTTTGATCCTACAGACCTAGGTTAATGTTTTTCTGATCAGTTCTATCTTTGACCAACTGTGGAGTTTTTAAAACATGGCAATGGAGATTTCACCTGCTAAAAGCTACAAGGCCTTTACTATTATTATGTGTGCACACTTTTGTTATTTGTTGTATGTCTATATATATATATATATATTCTTAATCATATATATGATACAGAAATTAACATATATAAGGAGCGCTCATAATAAAAAAGCACTCATAAAAACAAATTTTAAGGGATGCCCTCTCTCACCACTTCGGTTCAACATAGTTCTCGAATCACTGGCCAGAGCAATTAGACAGACGAAAAAAATTAAAGGCATAAAAATAGGAAAAGAACTCAAATTATCACTATTTGCAGATGACATGATTCTATACCTAGCAGACCCAAAAGGGTCTACAAAGAAACTACTAGAGCTAATAAATGAATTCAGCAAAGTGGCAGGATATAATATCAACACACATAAATCAAAGACATTCCTGTATATGAGCCACAAATCCTCTGAAATGGAAATGAGGACAACCACCCCATTCACAATATCCTCAAATAAAATAAAATACTTGGGAATCAACCTAACAAAAGAGGTGAAAGACTTATACAATGAAAACTACAGAAACCTAAAGAGAGAAATATAAGAAGATCTTAGAAGATGGAAAAATATACCCTGTTCATGGATAGGTAGAACTAACATCATCAAAATGGCGATATTACCAAAAGTTCTCTATAGGTTTAATGCAATGCCAATCAAAATCCCAACGGCATTTCTTGTAGAAATAGAGAAAGCAATCATGAAATTCATATGGAAAAATAAAAGACCCAGAATAGCAAAAACAATGCTAAGCAGGAAGTGTGAATCAGGCGGGATAGCTATACCAGACTTCAAACTATACTATAGAGCAATAGTAACAAAAACAGCAGGGTACTGGTACCAAAACAGGTGGGTGGACCAATGGTACAGAATAGAGGACACAGAAACCAATCCACAAAACTACAACTATCTTATATTCGATAAAGGGGCTAAAAGCATGCAATTGAAGAAGGATAGCATCTTCAACAAATGGTGTTGGGAAAACTGGAAATCCATATGCAACAAAATGAAACTGAATCCCTTTCTCTTGCCATGCACAAAAGTTAACTCAAAGTGGATCAAGGAACTTGATATCAAATCAGAGACATGGCGTCTGATAGAAGAAAAAGTTGGCTATGATCTACATACTGTGGGGTTGGGCTCCAAATTCCTCAATAGGACACCCATAGCACAAGTGTTAATAACTAGAATCAACAAATGGGACTTACTCAAACTAAAAAGTTTTTTCTCAGCAAAAGAAAGAATAAGAGAGGTAAATAGGGATCCTACGTCCTGGGAACAAATCTTTACTCCTCACACTTCACACAGAGGCCTAATATCGAGAATATACAAAGAACTCAAAAAATTAGACAATAAGATAACAAATAACCCAATCAACAAATGGGCCAAGGGCCTGAATAGAAATTTCTCAGAGGAGGACATACAATCAATCAACAAGTATATGAAAAAATGCTCACCATCTCTAGCAGTCAGAGAAATGCAAATCAAAACCACCCTAAGATACCATCTCACTCCAGTAAGATTAGTAGCCATTAGGAAGTCAAACAACAACAAGTGCTGGCGAGGATGTTGGGAAAAGGGTACTCTTGTACATTGCTGGTGGGACTGAAAATTGGTGCGGCCAATTTGGAAAGCAGTATGGAGATTTCTTGGAAAGCTCGGAATGGAACCACCATTTGATCCAGCTATTCCCCTACTCGGTCTATTCCCTAAAGACCTAAAAAGAGCACACTATAGGGACACTGCTACATCCATGTTCATAGCAGCACAATTCACAATAGCAAGACTGTGGAAGCAAAACCTAGATGCCATTCAATAGACGAATGGATAAAAAATATGTGGCATTTTTACACAATGGAGTATTACTCTGCATTAAGAAATGACAAAATCATAGAATTTGGAGAGAAATGGATGGCATTAGAGCAGATTATGCTAAGTGAAGCTAGCCAATCCCTCAAAAACAAATGGCAAATGTCTTCTTTGATATAAGGAGAGTAACTAAGAACAGAGTAGGGACGAAGAGCATGAGAAGAAGATTAACATTAAACAGGGATGAGAGGTGGGTGGGAAAGGGAGAGAGAAGGGAAATTTCCTGTAAATGGAAGGAGACCCTCAGGGGTATACAAAATTACATACAAGAGGAAGTGAGGGGAAAGGAGGAAAAATATGAGGGGGGAGAAATGAATTACAGTAGAGGGGGTAGAGAGAGAAGAGGGGAGGGGATGGGGGAGTGGGGATAGTAGAGGATAGGAAAGGCAGCAGAATACAACAGACACCAGAATGGCAATATGTAAATCAATGGTTGTGCAACTGATGTGATTCTGCAATCTGTATATGGGGTAAAAACGGGAGTTCATATCCCACTTGAATCAAGTGTGAAATATAATATATCAAGAACTATGTAATGTTTTGAACAACCTACAATAAAAATTAATTTAAAAAAAGTGGATCCAAAGATCTTTAATTCACGTGATTAAAATTGTTCAATTTAAATTGGATAAACAGATAAAAATAAATGTTTTTAAATTTAAGCTTACAAGTTTTTATAGGTGTTCAAAAATCTAATAAAATATTAATATCTACAAAATGTCTAAAATGCCTTGATTCTAGGACTTTTCCTTCAACAAAAAAATGGTTTACACTCTTCAATACATTTGTCTAATATTTTAATAAATAAGTAAAGTAAATTTGATGTGGAATTTCTCATTCTTGAGTACATTTGTTAGATACCCGATTGATTTACTAAGGTCTGTATCAGATTGTAAAAATCAGTCATGTGTTAAAGAGACAAAAATTTCTGAAAACATAAGTTTACCTATAACATTGTGTTTATTAAGTTTTATTTTTTCTAGAGCAAGCAACCATAAAAATTAAACAACTGATTAAATAAGAACTGTTATTTTAGAGCACTCTACTGCCATTTCTTTAAAAGCTAAACTTGGTTAATCTAGAAATATCAATGTAATTTTGATGCTATTAATGTGCTCATATCTTCCAGGTATACAAGTCTGTAAGTTAGAAAAGAGCATTATATCAAGCTGGTATTCTGAAGTTGTATGGTAAAAAAAATGTACTGGGGATTTATTTACCTGTTATCAATAAGATATGTAAAGTTTTATGTTACTTTTTTCATTGGGGAACAATTTAAATGTATTTTTAAGTTAATCAGAGCCTAATATATGTAAAGGTTAAAATCTTTCAGCCTTTCTTTAATCCATGTTTTAAATGTGATGTCATATGATGTTAGATAATGTTCATGTGACCTCAAACAATTTATGTAAACTTTGTAAAATGATATTTAAAAAACAATGATCAGCTTTAGAACTAAAACACTTAATATTTATAAAGAGGCCTGCCTAACCTGAGATAAGGCTCTGTGTCCCATCTTACTACATGTGAGAATGACTACAAAAGGAGTAGGTCAGATTTTATTTCATTTAAAGTTATGTTCAAAAGTTCTTTTGTTTTTCTGTGAAGATTACTAGGATCTCAAACAGGGCCTATAATGTATAACTCAGCCAAAAAATTCAGGGTAGCTATTACAGAAACTAAGTATTTTTACTCTTGTTAAAAAATTTTATTTTTAATTTGCTTATAAGTGATCTAAAGATTCCCTGTTAGTCTTTTACCGAAGTGTTGCTTTAATAACACAACATGGGTTAATTTAAGATAATAAGTCATCACCTACAAGACAGACAGAATAATACATATCCCAATTAATGAAAAGATAAATAATAATTAAGTTATAGATATTAAAGCCCAGTACTCTCAATATAAGGCTGTTAAAATTTATTTGCTGGATGTTTAAGATTAGGATTTAAAATTAAAGTTAAATGAATCGGCCAAGAAAACAAATATTAATATTTTAAGGTATACACTTTATGTTAGCCTCCCAAAATAAGTAAGACTGGAGGTTACAAAGAAGGATTCTCAGACAGGAATGCCTGATAACTATAAAAAGAGACTATTAAGAGGAGCTGCCAGAGGCAGAAAATTTAGTTTAGGGCCTACAGATATTCCTAACCTACAGAGGTAGGCTTGGTGTTTGCTAGTACGATTATCCAGCCCTGAGTAACAGAATTAAAGGTTTCTCTATTAGACACAGAGGTCATACTAGAAAAAGGATTTTGCAAGATCAGATGACATTAAATTAATAAACTGTATCTTATGGGGAGGGACAACTGTAAAACAAAAAATTAAATATTAAGTTGACAGTCCTGATAACTGAGGATATTAAAGAATGGTGAGGGAACTTCTATACGGTGACATGTTCCAGCTGCTGCAACATTTATTCATTACTCATGGTTTTTGTTACTCTCATAGAAGAACCCATTCCCAGATGACTTTACAACCTGTTCTTCCCCAACCAGACTTCAAACCAAGCTGAAATCTAAAAGGCAACTCATGTCCCTCAACTAAATTCTAAAAGGCAACTCATGTCCCTCATGCCATGACCCTTACGTCACCCTCTCTCAGCGCAGAAGAATCCAAAATGCGTGAGGCCTCCCTTCTTACAACAATGGAGCCAAAAATAAATAGACTATCAATATACGTAATTAATTAAGTCAGGTAAAATCAGGGAGACCCGTTTTGGGTGAGTTCTAGAAATTTGGAGACTGTTACCTGAGGGATTTAAATTTCCTCAGTGCACTTCCCTTAATCTATCAAAGATTTGAAAGGAACACATAAGAAAAGGGGGGAATGATAGGCCCAACCTGATCTTTTATTAAAATTGGGAGCCATCTTGCCACAAAGCCATGATAAGATAATTTTGGCTTTACTATAAATTACTGCAAATTCTGAACCTGCTTGGAATGCCTGCCCATGCCTTGAACTCACCCATGTCTGGCTCTCTGACCAGATAGCAGCACTCTGTGAAACATTAGCGACACATCATAAATATTGGCCTTCCCTGGACAGACATTGACCATCTCTGAGGGTCTAATGGTCCTCAAAAATTCTGATGTTGGGGCCAGCAAAAAAAAAAAAAAAAAAAATATATATATATATATATATATATATATATATATATATATATATATATATATATATATATAAACTACCATTAGTGTGATGCTTGTCCGAGTTCTGTTATCTCTAACCCCCCTTTTGTGTAACTTTCTGGGCTTTAAAGCTGGGCTGTAGGTAAGTTGGGGTTGCTGTCTTGTTCCGGCCGTTTTGGGAGGGAGAGTTAGCCTGGCTGGTGAAAATAATAAGCTTAGTTTAATTTGATTTTAATTGGAGTCAGTGGTCTTTTCTTGCATCCTTGTCTAACAGGTAAACACTCCACAAACATGGAGCTCTGCTGGCCTAACGACTTTTTGAGAAACTGCCTCTGAGGTTGGGCACTTGAAATATATGTTGTTTTCAGGAGCTTTAGCTTCCTTTGTTGTGAGACCATCAAAGCTGGCTCTGCATCTATGTGACCTAAAGAAATTGGTTTCTTATTTTCTAATGAAAATGAGGCAAAGTGCTGAATTCTCTCTTTGTAGGTAAACTGTGGCCACTGAAGGCTAAGTGTCTCCCTGTGTGGACTGTGTACCCATTTAGTCATCCTCCACTATTCATGGTGTTTCTTGCTGCTGCACTGGGAGTTTGGTATTTGCTCTACGAAATACAAGAAGTTCAACTGGGACACAGTGCTGAAGGTAGTTCTGTCACGTGTGGTCGGTCAGAGTCTGCAAGAGAATGCACCAACCAGGATTCTATCCCACATAGCTTGCCCACTTGAAGATAGCAACCTGATTCGTAACATTGCCCTGAAACCTCTCCATATAACAAGATGCCTTTACATATAAGGGTCTGCTGGCTGCACCATGTCAGTCACAAGCCATTTGGAAGTCAATGGTAGATCCAAATGGCCCCAACACAAATGTTTTATCCCACACCTGCACACCACAGTTCTGGGCCCAATACTCAGCAGGCTCCAACATACTGGCATTTCAGTTCTACACCATTTTCATGAAACCCAGTCAATCAAACCACTGTCTGGAACACTCCTGATCAGCAACAGGACATCCAAATGTTCTCCTCTGACACCTGGTTATGGGAATTTCAAAAATTTCTTGGTATTTATCTAGCATTTTTCACGGATGAAGTTGGAGGCACTGTAGGTTTCAATTCTTTCAAGAACCATTAAATGGTATGGAAGCTCATTTCAATGAAAGCTCTGGAGAATTCTCACAGTCAAGGCTTCCCAAAGAGTGGCCAAAAGATCACATGAACCCAGGCCCATTGAGGTCTAGAGTGTGAGGTCCATGTTTGTTTTGAATCTCATCTATGGCTGCCAAGTCTTTCATAATAAAATCATGTGATATCCTGGCTGAGATTCCCGATGCTCTGTGGAAAGCCACCCTGGGACTTGATCTCAGTTTCCAAGGGCGACTCTAATGCGTGGCCTCCTAAAATCCCAAGAGAACTCATGGCAATATTTCTCTGAGGTCAGTTTCAGAACTCAGTCTGTAAGGGGAATCACACCAGACTTCAAGCCCAGGTGGACCCAGTCATCTATTTCAACCACCACACAAATGACCACAATTAAAACCAAAAAACTCCCACATGGCCCTCATCTTCTTCCATATAGACACTCATCATAACCTCTGGCTGGGGTTTTCCATGAGGGGCAAAACTCACGACAGTGTCCAAAATAAGCTCCCTTACCCCTCATTTGCCTAAAATCAGGGTGGCCTGGACACCCTTCCTGTGAACCAGTAGTGATCAAATATGCCTGCCATTTGTACTGCCCAGCTTCTCCAATATGAGGCCTACTGACTGTTTGGTATAGATTTTTTATGTGAATTGGAGTCATGAGAAAACCCAAGCAATTACGGGCTAGCCTCTGCAGGGTTTTGAAGAACTCATTTGACCCAATGGATCCCTCTTCTCACTTGATGTAGGTCAGAAACCTTACAGAGGAAGGCGAGGGACTTCAACCACAATGACTGCCCTTTTGGCCATTTTGGTTTTGGAAGCACAAAAGGAATGTTTCTTTAGATCCATCAGGTGCTGAGAATCTAAGCCACAGCCTCACACAGGGCCAAGAGGCTGATTCAGACACATCCCTTTTGGAAGAAATTAAGCAAAGAGCCACAGGTGATGCCCATTCATTTCCATTTGAAAACTGTTTTCTTCAGGCTTCACAAAGGGTTGGCCTGAGGCAAAGACCTTCCTGACATTCAGGGCAACAGAACATTATGTAAGAAAAGGCCCAAAGCAGGGTTTCTCCACTGAGATTTTACTGGTCACACTGTTATCTGAGTTTTCTGAGATGCTCGCCATTCCCTTCAGCTATCCAGTACATGGCCATGTCACAGAGCTTGGAGGTGGTACATATCTTGGACTCAAAACCATGAGCCTGTTGTGGAGAGTGGCCAGAATTCAGGAAGAGTACAGGAACTTAATAATATTGTAGGTGTTGCCCATCCATAAGGCAAGCCACAGTCCTTTCATAAATTGGGCAGGATGAATGCTGTTAAACTTTCTCCTGGAGAGGACAAATCCATTGATGCATTATCTTTTCTAATGTCTACAACCAGAGATACAGTGGGATACACAGATATAGAAACACTTGCCTTGTCAAACAACTTACTAGAAACAGTCCACTCAATACCAAACAAATAGCCTTTCCTACCTATCACGCCTTTCCTACTGTATCAACATACACTAGTTATTCATCACCCCCTGCCCCGGTTATTTTGCTGCAGTGGGACTGCTGCAGATGGTGGCCCATACAGGGAGCCCTGGGACACTTGGGGGTAAGTGACGAATAAAAGCTGCCCATCCATAGATAGGATGGGAGCAAATCTGCTCATCCCTAGGCAGATAGGGGGAGAGGAAAAACGGTCATTTCAAAAAATGGAGAAGATTGATACAGTATGATTGTGTCTTGTTTTATCTCAGTGTATTGTATTGTCTTTGTGATGAAAATAAGGAAGGGGTGAGAAGTAAATTGATAATGGAAAGAGGCACCCCAGTGGAAACAAGTGCAATTAGGGCATGTGTTGATGGAAGCCCAGGAAGTCTAATCAGAAAGAAAAAGAAAGTTAAGAAGAAGAAGGATTATCAGGAAAAAAGTTTCAGCAAAAGGCTGTTACTGAATACTTTTCGTTTCCGGAGTGTGTGTGAATAGGCGCCTCTGCTGCCACATGCTCAAGCCAGTCACTGTGCAGCAAGGGCTTTTCAAGCAGTGGCAGCCGGCAATTCCCCGCCCCCAGCCTGGGGAGCGGGGCCCCGTGGCAGTTTGAGTCCTGGACACTCCCCAGGGCCATCTGTGGCTGCCCAGGATGCTACAGCCAGCCATAGATGCTACTGGCTCCCTGATGTTTGGTCATTTTCAATGCCAATAACTAAGCTACAATGGTTCTCCCACACCCGGAAGATAATAAATAATAAGCACTATTAAGGCTTTTTTCAAATGTAAAAAACCTTGAGATAATGTACTAAATTTTTCAGAAGGTTGTTTTCTTAGCACCTGGTGGAATACTATAGGATTTTCTTTAGCCAGTGGTAGGAGTTCCTGCCTTCATCCCAGTGCCGGTGAGGACAAGGGTGGAAGAATTTCCAGTGTTGCTGAAAACCGGAGGAGACTTCGGCTGAGAAACGGAGGAGACTTTGGATCAAGCTAGCTGCCTTCAGAACTTTTCTGGGCTGTGATTTAAGCTAGCTGCCTGCAGAATTTACATGGACTGTGATTTAAGCTAGCTGCCTGCAGAACTTACCAGGACTGTGATTTAAGCTAGCTGCCCGCAGAACATACCTGGACTGTGGTTTACCTGAACTGTGAGTTAATCTATTGAGACACTGCTTTACCTGGACTGAGACAACAAACTGTAATCTATAACAAATTTTAACTCGGTGTCTTTGCTAACAGTGTCATTGCTGGTATTATTTCTCCAAGTGCTTCATCAATTGGCTTGTATTGTGACATTTTGTATCCTCCCTTTCTGTTTGTAGCAGGTTATTTATGGTGTTTCTGTAAAAACCACTGTGGTCTTTATTTAAATTAAATAAAAGGGGGAAATGTTAGAGTCTGTAAACATGTCAAAATAACACCTGGCATTTTGCCAGGGGAATGTTAGAGTGTGTAAACAAGTCTGGATGATGCCTAGCAAAATGCCAGAGGGAGTGGTTTGAGATGTAACAAAAGCGAGCCATTAAGTGTGGAGATTCCTGATTGGTTGACTGCAGTATCTAGTTTATGTTAATTAGATAACCTGGGTGGAATGTATAAATACCTCTATTGTCCTACAATAAATGGCTTCCACTCCTGCTATATCAACATACACATGTTATTCATAACCCCCACCCCCCGGTTATTTTGCTCCAACCGAACCGCGGCAGTATCTGCCAAGTCAGAAACCTCTCAAGTATGAACATGTGATACCAGGTAGGATTCTATATGTGCATATAAAAATACATGTGCTGAATAGGCTACACAAAAAGGGAGAGAGGAATTCACATATTTGTTAACTTTAAAAACACATGGAGAACTATTTTAATTAAAAATTGACTAGATTTATAACTCCTACCCTATATAATGCAAAAGGCAAATCCAACTATACAACATGACTCCTCTGAACTGCTTGTATTTCTATTTTGTTTGGGTTATTAATCTCCATCATATTAGGATTAGTAGTCAGAGTCTAGTAGGGTATGGGTTAGTGTCCAAAATAAGCTCCCTTGCCCCTCATTTGCCTAAAGTCATGGTGGCCTGGACACCCTGCATGTGAACCAGGAGTGATAAAATAGGACTGCAGTTAATACAGCTCTGCTTCTCCAATGTGAGGCCTACTGAGTGTCAGGTAACAATTCTTTATGTGATTTGGAGTCATGAGAAAACACAACCACTTCTTCAGGGCATTGAAGAATTCATTTGAACCAAAGGATTCCTATTCTCACTTGATGTAGGTCAGAAACCTAACAAAGGAACGCAAGAGACTTCATTCACCATAACAGATCTTTTTGCCATTTTGGTTATGGATGCACACATGGGATCTTTCTTTAGATCCATGAGGTGCTGAGAATCTAAGCCACAACCGCACACAGGGCCAAGAGGCTGATTCAGACACATCCCTTTACAAAGAAATTAAGCAAAGAGCCACAGGTGATGCCCTTTCATTTCCATTTGAAAACTGTTTTCTTCAGGCTTAACAAAGGGGTGGGCTGAGGGAAAGAACTTCCTGACATTCAGGGCAACAGAAATATAGGTAAGAGAATGGCCAAAGCAGGATTTCTCCACTGAGGCTTTCCTGGTCACACTGATATCTGAGTTTTCTGTGATTCTCCCATTCCATTCAGCTGTCCAGTACATGGCCATGGCACAGAGCTTGGAGGTGGTATATATCTTGGACACAAAACCATGAGCCTATTCTGGAGAGTGGCCAGAATTCAGGAAGAAAACAGGAACTTAGGAAGATAGTAGGTGTTCCCCATCCATAAGACACACCGCAGTCCATCCATCAGTTGAGCAGGATGAATGCTGGGAAGCTTTCTACTAGACAGGATGCATCCATTGGTGCATTCTGTTTTTTAATGTCCAAAACCACGTACACAGTGGGATACACCGAACTAGAATCACTCACCTTGTCAAACGATTTACTAGAAACAGTCCATTCCAAACCAAACAAACCACCTTTCCTACCTATTTTCAGAACATGAGACAAAACCACAAACTCACACCCACACCCACAAAGGCATCTCCTTCCCACAAGTAAGTCTCTGACTCTCCAGTGTGTCCTCTGTCTGTTGAGCCAAACTATGTTCCCCGAAATGGCCAGTCCTGTCTCAGTTCTGGTTGCCTTGGCCAACTCTGTGAAGTTGTCAGGATCCAGTGGTGAGCCACTACCTGCTTTCTCAGGAAAGACCCTCTTCATATCTGTCCTGGCATTTGGCCATTCTCTCAGCAGTAGGTACCAAGAAAGACTGACTCTGTCCTTGGTAAATCCAAACAACTGAGCCCAGTGGGAGTGGGACTGGGACTGGCTCTGGGTGTCTGGCATCTTGGATCCCAATTTCAGAGAGTTCCAATACCAAGGAAGTGAGGTAGGACACTTCCTTCAAGAACTGAATGAGTTCACTCCCTTGGCAACCACTTTGTCCTAACAGTTGGTTCCAAGGGTCCCATGAGATAGAGGCTGCCCCTACTTCCTGTGACACTTTCGCAAGTTAGAATGGTATATCAACCATAGGCACCCGGGAACATCTCTCAACAAAGGCCTGGTTTGGTCCACCTTCTCTACATTTAGAATAGAGAGACTGATTCAGACACGACCCTTCATCCTGACCAGGTGGTTTGCCATGCAAGGTGACTTTTGCTCTCTCAACTCCTTCATAGCTGCCTACATCTTCTCCAGGTATCATTTCTGCATGGACCTTTGAGGTTCTCAGCAGGTTTAAGATGACCTACATTCCTGTATTGTAAAAACAACTCTGTCCC